>NC_056731.1:806788574-806868574 GCF_019279795.1 Protopterus annectens | reverse complement strand
AGCAGACCCTCAAAGTAAGCAAATTAAAAGTTTTTAATTCTGACTGAAGGCACTCTAAAGAAGGGGTTTAAATGTCCAACATTTAGTGTGGAAATGACTCCTTAATTAGAACTCATTTCCATACAAGTTGTGTCCAGTTCCTTCTATCCATATGTATTTATGTAATTCTATACTGAAGTAAATACAGTTATATTTGTTCATAAAGAAGTACATTTTGGTGGATGAAACATATAAAAATATAGAATGGGAAAAATGTAGTTTGAGTGTAAAATAGCTGTCAGTAGAAAAGCAACAAAATAGTTGAAACTAAAACTAAATATTCTCCTCAAATGTTCAAGCGTATACACTATCAAGATACATTATGTTACTGAATACCAGCTTGTTAGACTGAACTTTGTCCATCCCCCCTCCACCAACCAAAGCTAAAAGAATCTGAGTGTAAGAAAAGGAAGACCATCATTCACTTTTGAACCAAACAAGAAGGACCTCTTAATTGCAGAGAAAGCAACTGCCGGGGAGATACTGCCTTACCTTCTGTAGATGTATTGCATTTCTGAACAGACTTCAAATTAGATTCCGTTTTTTCAACAACATTTTAGACTTTTGTGCTAGAGGTGGATAGAAATTGAGTGTGGCTCTGAGTGTACTGATACAGACAGTAAGACTTCTTTATGCCACCTGTTAATACACATTTATTTTTTTCTTTGTGCAGGTTTAAAGTTGCTTGTATATTTAATACTGCAAAGTTCCTTACTTAATTTTATTCCAAGTAAAGAGTTTTTGAATGCTTGAAGGTTGTGAATAACTTGTTTGGATGTGATGGGTGAACATTTACTTTATGTCCTTAATATCAGTTGTCCTTAGCGTATATATATTGGCTTGTAGCAGTTGTGGATCAGGAGACCATACTCCTGCCCATCACACATATTATTTGGTACCAGCAGGATAGGAAGGAGGAGTGAGTAAAAAGGGAGAAGGAGCAAGAAGCAAAATAGCAGTGCCAACACAGGTGGACCATGCTAGCCTTCAGCAAAGGTGTATGATGACAGGGGGAGAAAATTGATCCTTCGATGCTAACTTCTTAATTATTTCCTCAGTATAAAGAGGGGATACATTTTTTTTTTTTTTGTGAGGGGAGGGGTAGCGGCATTAGAACATGTGTGTAATCAGCACCAAATGACCAAGGCAGTGTTGTCCATCAGACCAAAGAGATGTCAGCGTGAAATGACAAAATATTCTACCCTGTTGTCAGAAATGCAGAGTGTATTTCAAAGCAAGGGGTTTTGCTCCTAAATTGTGGGTTTTGTTGTGTCAGCAAAACCCACTTGAGGTCTTCCAAGTAGAGTGTGATGCGAAGAAAAAACAATTTGTTAAAGTAAATGTAATTACAGTTTTCATATTAATAACTTTATTGATTGTAAAATGGCTTTAAATGGAAAGGCAGGAAACTGTAAAAATAAAACGAAATGTTCTCCTTAGATGTGCAAACATTTGCAGTGCCTAGATGCGTTACTTTATTTTGCTGTTGCCTTTGTTGGATTCAACCCCCTCTTTCAAAAGCGGAAACTCTAGTGAGAGCAGGAACAACGTCATTCACTTTTGAATACAAATGAGAAGGACTACCTTGGGTAATTGACAGAGCTCAGGTTGGATTCTTTTGGATGTCAGAAGTGGAGGTAGATAGAAAGTTAGTGTGTCTTGTCACCTGCTGCCAGAGACCGGTCCAGATAAGCTTCTGTCAGAATTCTTATTTATGTCAGTGGTCTGTTTATACACAATTATTTTGCATTTTCTTTGCATAGATTTAAAGATGCTTGTATATTTTGATTTCACAAAGTGTATTGCTTAATTTTATTTTTCTGAAGTAAAATTTTATTATTTAGTTTTAAATGCTTATTGCCTGTAGCTGGTGAAATGGAGCCTTGTTTATGGCTGTCATCCCCCTTTGGTCTGCATGGCACCAGCCTTAGTCTGTGGCACCTCCCAAGCCCCCAACAGAATTAAGCTTGTTGCCCTTCTGTCCCATCTAGAGACTTTCCTGGTGACCCTCCTGGCTACATCACCCTATCTCTAAGAGCACTAGTTCTGCACTGCCTAATAAAAGCATATATCTCTGTTTTATAGTGAAACAAAAACTGTCTTAAGTACAATAAGAATGCAACAACTTCTTTGATACTGTTACAGGATCTCTCTCTCTCTCTATATATATATATATATATATATAAAATCTATCTATATATACACACACATACATACATACATATATTTAAGTAGTCTTACATACATACATCTATCTACCCATTATATATTTTAATGCATAAGGATCATTCCGTTCAACCTCTTAGAACAAGAAATATGGGCAAAACCATCAGTAATGGGGGACAAAGGCCCAAAATAGGGACACATTTTAAATTTTGCTCTTACAAACTTTGAAAATTGATAGAATAACAGGTTTTGCATTAGCATGAATTTTCTGAATGATATGAAGTCTGAAACTGAAATGTCTGTCATTATTTTCTGACTTTAACCCTCAATGATTTGCCAGTTACGTAACAGAAAAGCACAATTTTATGCGTAATGGACTAAAAATGTGTAGTAAAAATCTGGACATTCTGTGAAAATCTGTACAGTTCAGAGGTATGATTAAGGATGGATACAAAAGTTCTATTGCATCTTTAGGACAGGATGCCATATCATCACAGAACACAGGCAGTTTGGAGATCAGCAGTTCAACTACACAGCTACACTATCTCTTTGGAATGTGAGTGAAACCAGAGCATCCTGGAATGACATTAAAAAAAAAGACATAGACACACACACACACACACACACACACACACACACACACACACACACACACACACACACACACACACACAATCTCTGTACAGAAGGTCTGCCATGAGACAGAACATTTTGTATATCTGTATTGTTAGAAATACTCATCAAAAACAAAAGTTAATGGAAGTTTAATTGCTGCTGTTAAAAGTTGTTCTGTTGACATACACTGGAATTATTTCTGCACCATCTATTATTCTATTTCCCATGTACGTATGAAGACCTGATTTCACATTCTTTCTTCCATACATCTGTTATCCAAGCAGTTACAAGCTTATTCAAAACTTTGTCCATAGCAGAGTTCTAGATTCAGTTTCTTGTACACCTGTAAGAGTGCTCTTGACTCCTCTCCTAGTTTAATTTCCTCTCAACCCATGTCTTCAAGGATTAGGGAATGGTAAAATAGAACAGGATGGAGTTTGCAATACAGAATAATTAGCTTTCCCTAGACAGTTAATTTCAGTAATGATTGGTATACAGACAAAATGTACATAAATGTCATTTCTTAATTGCAAAACTTACCAAAATAGGTTTCCCATTTTCAGAAGGCTGCTGTAATATGCTCAAGTGCAAACTGCTTGAGGAACCACCTCCCCAAGCACAGGCCAATGAAGTTGAAATCCTGGTTCTGATTTTCCTTAGGAAATCATTGCTGGTGCAATTTTTAACCATGCATTGGCAAATATTCCTTTCTTTGAGATTTCTCCCATCTTCGTATTTGTGCAACCCAGCCATGGAGCGTGTGTGTGTGTGTGTGTGTGTGTGTGTGTGTGTGTGTGTGTGTGTGTGTGTGTGTGTGTGTGTGTATGGATGTGCGTGTAGGGAGCTTGTTCACATATGGAGTGGGGTGGGGGGTATAAAGTCTTGCCTGCCCTACAAAAAAATGCTTACATTTAATTTTCTTTGATAGGTGGATTCCCAGCCAGTTGTGTTCAATAGATTGCTTTTTTTTGTGGAATTATAACTTGATGTCATTGTGGAAGCATTTCAGAAAGATTCCAAAAATGCAGAATGGGATGGGGGAGATGCATTATCTGGAATTTAAAAGTACAGGAACTTCATTAGGCTTGTTATCTGTTAACATTCTTCTGGTTATCTGTTTTATTTTAACAAAGATCTTTTTAGTGTGTGTGTGTGTGTGTGTGTGTGTGTGTGTGTGTGTGTGTGTGTGTGTGTGTGTGTATATTGCATGCATATATGTGCATACATATATGTTTTTCTATCTTATAAAAATGTTTCTATTAATTTTAGAGTTACAATTTAATTTGTTGCCTTATTGGTATTGGGCTTGCCTTAAATTGAAGACAAAGAGAAATGTTTGTATTTCTTCCTGGTCAGTATGTTCCTTGACGTAAACAACAATGCAGCACAGCACAAAGCTTCCGTCCTGGTATTTCTTTAGACTAAATATACATTGTTATATGTCATGGATGCACATCATAAATTATTGGGATGCACATTGTCATGGTAATTTCAAACTATTGATCTGAAGTAGTTAACTTCATATGTGCAGCAACCTTTGGGAATCAGTTTTCAACAGCTTTAGATCCGAGCTCCAAGCTCCTCCCCCTACCCATAATCCCCTGCCAACCCTGACTGACCTCAGATCTAGTTTGCCACGGTTTCGTTCAGCAGCTTGATCCTGAGTCTCCTGGCGTTCTCGTTCTCTTTGTGAGGAAAAATTTAACTCTTTAAATCTTTTTCTTTAATTTTTTGGTGTGAGTGTGTGTTTAACCCCCTTATAGCCTAAATTCTCGTAGTTTACCTTAATTCTAGTTTTCCTTCCCCTACCTTCGTGGTTCCGTCAGTGTTGTGTGTGTGTGTTTGGGGCCTTGTGTGTGTGGGTTACTTTTTCTGTATGTCTGAGGCCCCAAAGTTAATGTTCTCTAAGTGCACCGAGTGTGGCCATAAGCTGTCCCCAGCAGATGGCCACACTTGGTGTGGATTGTGCCTTGGGGTTGAACACCTGTCCTCTGGTTGTACCATTTGTGCAGCGTTCAACCCCAGGGCACTTAAGGACCGGAGGTCTAAGCAGATTCTGGCAGGTCTTCTGCCCCTGGATTCATCTTCTACCTCTGGTCTTTCCATGGCTCCCGCAGCGGCTGCCACTCCTGCTTCCCTCCCCCCGGCCGGGACTCAACCTCCCACCTTAGGCTCGGAGGAGAGGGAGGCTAGGAAAGAAAGGAAGAGGAAGAAGCACCACAAGCGGTGGGCCGATTCCTCCGCTTTGGCCCCCCCCCCCCCCCGGCTAAGCGGTCTTCTGGCTCTCCTCCTTCTCTGATCCGGTCCCCGTGCTTTTCACTGGGTCCTGAGGAGGAGGAGACCTGATCTCTGTCGAGGTCATCGAGGTGACACTCCCGCCCCGCCTCGGTGGCCTCGTCAAGATCTACAAGAAGTCTCACAGATGCAGATTTGGACCGGATGATGGGAAGATTCCTCCAGGCCCAATTGCAGATGGGAGTGCTCCTGCCTCCCCCGCCTCTGGGGGGAGCTCGACCCCCTTAGCCCCGATAGCTCCTTCTCCGTCCTGTTTCCCGGGTTCGGAGTCTTCAGAGCCAGGCAGCCTTGGAGCCGGGGGTGTGTCGGCGCCGATAGTCTCAGGTACTTCGACGCCGACACTTCCCTCGAGTCTGTCAGGTCCATTTTCTTCAGATCCGAGCTCTCGGAGGCGAGGGCTGAGCTTTGGATCCGGTGGTATCGGTATGCCTTCGGCTCCGTCCGGGTCAGAGCATGCTGGTCTGTTGGATCCAATCGCGTTAGCACCGGCCCTGATCCGTCCATCGGATCCGAGGGAGAGTCTGCTTTTGGATCCCAGAGAGAGCAGCTCTCCCTCGGCATTTGACATGGTGGAGAGGGTTCTGTCAAGGCATTCCAGGCCCCTGACCCTTGCCACGGCTCCACCCTGCACTCCTTCTCAGTTGGGCCCGGCTTCCATCACCCGGCCCCAGGGACAGCCTGCTTTGACATCACAGGTAGTTCCAGTGGAACAAGACGTTGCTGGTGAGACCTCCTCGGACAGCCCCCCCCCGAGGAGGTCCCTCACAAGCGAAGGTGCAAGAGGAGGCACCTGGACTCCCCTGAGTCCTTGACTGAGGACACTGATTTGGAGGAAGGGGAAGGCTCCCCAAGATCACCCCCCCCGAAGATGTCTCATTTGGTGACATCATGGAGATGCTCAGAATAAAGGGAGGGTTGTCTGCCCCAAAGCCTAACTCGGACGAATCCGTGTTCCTGGAGGCGTTTGATGCAGGCCCGTCTACCTCTTGGGTGTCCCCTCCGGCCGACACCCTGGTAGATTTGATCGCTACCAGGGAGTGGAAGGAGCCGGACACTGTGGAGCCAGTCCCCAAGTGCCCGGATAAGATCCTTAGCCCACCCACTGACAAGTCCCACTGGAGTAAGGGTCCCCCGATAGATGCCATGTTGGTGGCGGCGGCCACCAAGAGGGAACTTGCTCAGGAGAGTCCCTCGATTCATCCCCTGAGCAAAGAGTCTCGGTCGATGGACCGCCTAGGGAAGCGGGTGTTTAGTTCAGCGACCTTCTTGGTGAGGTCACTGAACTACATGGCACACGTGCTCTGACTGCAGCGGGACCTTATTAAAGAGTACGCTGCGTTGCCCCCCGAGTCCATCTCGGCGGAGGACAAACAATTGCACGCCACCCGGATGGCCACTCTACGATCCATATCTAACACCTCTATGCGGCTTCTGTCTCATGCCACGGAAGGAGCCGCTAGAGCCGGAGGAGCGGGCCTCGTTATGAGACGTCAGGCCTGGCTCCGACAATGATTTCGCGGAACCCTTCAAGGCATCGTTCGCTAATGCCCCTTTTGATGGTTCTGCCCTCTTTGGCAAAACCGTGCGAGATATCTTGGTCCAGAGCGAAAAGGATGGGAAGACGTCTGCTGTCGGAGTCCGCTTCTCTGCTCCCCAGGGGTCTTTTTCTAAGAACCAAAAGCGACAGAAGAAGATGTGGTTTCGGAAGTCGCAACAGTCCCATTCTGCTCCGGACTCCCAGCCCTTCCGCTGCAGAGGAGGGCAGGGTGGATGCCACCCTAGAGGCAGAGGGGGCCTGCAGAACTTTGGATCCAGAGAACCCTTCTCAGACCAACCCACGCAACACCCCTGAGGGGTTGCCCGACTCCTCCACTCTGGAGGCAGTCGGGGGGCATTTCTCGAAGCACCCAGCAGCTTGGGAGTCCATCACTACAGACCGCTGGGTGCTTCGCATCATATCCAGAGGATAACAGATCCCCTTTTTCTCGTTATCCACGCAGCCCCAGATACCGCCCCAATGTCCCACCCGAGCAGAGGGAGGCCGCAGCAATGGAAATCCAACATTTGATGAAAAAGAGCCATCCAACACGTCCCCCCAGACCAGTGTGGGTCCGGGTTTTACTCCAGGTTCTTCTTGGTGCCAAAAAAGACGGGGGACTTAAGACCGATCCTCGACCTCTCTTCCCTGAACCTGTTAGTAACCAAAGAAAAGTTCCGCATGGTCAGTCTTCAATCCATTCTCCCCCTTTTGCAGGAGAATGATTGGATGTGCTCTATAGACTTCAAGGATGCATACTACCACATTCTGATGGACAGGTGATCCAGGAGGTTCCTCCGCTTCCGGCTGGGAGCCAGTCATTTCCAATTCAGGGTCCACCCCTTTGGTCTCACCACAGCCCCCAGGGTGTTCAACAAAGTGTTAGCAGTGATAGCAGCCCACCTGAGGCTCCAGGGAATTCAGGTCTTCCCGTACCTGGACGACTGGCTCCTGACCGCCCCGACAAGGCATTTACTCTGTTCAGCCAGAAACTACTTTCTCCATCTAGCTCCCCGTGTGGGGATCACTATCAACATAGAGAAGTCGTCTCTTACTCCGGCTCAGACTATAGACTTCATAGGGAAAAGATTGGACACAAACAAGCTTTCTTGACCACAGACCGGCTACTATCCCTGAGGCTACATGTGCAGGCTATTCTACGATTTCCAGCTCCACCGGCGGGATTGGTCCTGAGGGCTTTTGGCTCAATGGCGGCAGCAATCAACCTATTGCCAGTGGCACGTTTGAACATGAGGGTCTTACAATGGACCCTCCAGGTCCAGTGGTCCCTTCTTCACTACCCTCTGAACCATCCTGTTCCCGTCTGCAGGGCCTGCAAGAAGGCCCTCCTATGGTCGCTCCAATCTCCAGACCTTCAGCAAGGACCCCCCCCTTTTCTATGACCCCGCCTGTAGCCACGGTGACCACGGATGCCTCCCGCCTCAGGTGGGGGGGGGCATTGTTCGGGCAGGACAGTCCAAGGCACGTGGGACCTCACGGAGACCTCACTGCATATCAACGTCCTAGAGATGACGGCAGTGCTGTTAGCGCTGCAAGCACTTCAGGACCTTCTTCCTGTAGGAACAATTGCGATTCAGATGGGATAACATGTCGGTTGTCTGGTACATCAATAAACAGGGGGGAACCAGGTCTTACCCACTCTGTCAAGAGGCCATGAGGGTGTGGGAATGGGCGATCTCCACCAACCGCTTTCTCATAGCAACGCACATTCCGGGACGGTCCAACATCCTAGCAGACAAACTAAGTCGCACCATCCTGTTACCATACGAATGGTCTCTGAATCCCGAGATAGCGAATCGGATCTTCACCAAATGGGGTCAACCCTGTTGCGATCTCTTTGCCTGTCCCTCGAACACAAAATGTTATGACTACTTCGCTCTCATTTCCCCCTCCAGGGAAACCCCGAGAGGCGCTCTGGTGCATGCTTGGCCTCCCGGTCTTCTTTATGCTTACCTTCCTCTTCCTCTAATGCTGAAGTTTCCTCAGAAAGCCAGTCGGTTGGGGAGCAGGATAATCCTCATTGCCCCATTTTGGCCTCGTCAAACCTGGTTCCCTTACCTTTGGTCTCATCTCTTGAATCCTCCTTGGATTCTGGATCCCTGTCCGGATCTAATATCCCACCCCCTAGATCTCCTAGTCCCGAACCTGGACAACCTCAAGCTCACAGCTTGGCTGCTCCAGTTCCACTCATAGCTAGGACTCCCGGTATCTCTTCCCCAGTTAAAACTATTCTAGTAGCTGCGCACAAGCCTTCTACTAGAAAGATTTATATCAGCAAATGGAAACGTTTCTCCATCTGGGCGGAACACAAAAATTTTTATCCTTTTACAGCTCCTCTGCCCGCTGTATTAGACTTTCTGTCAGGCCTGTTTCATCAAGGAGCTAGTTCCTCCACAGTCAAGGTCTAACTAGCAGCTATCTCTCATTATCGCATTGGAAATGAATTGGGCCCTTTGATCACCACGAAATTGTGTAAGACCTTTTTGAAGGGCACCTTTCTGCTCAGACCCCCCCAGTGAAGGATGTTATCCCTCCTTGGGATTTAACGGTGCTTCAGGCCTTGACAGCTCCCCCATTTGAGCCTGCAGCCTCCATAGATCTTAAATTCTTATCATGGAAAACGGCCTTTCTTGTCGCTAACACCTTGGCTCGAAGGGTCTCTGAACTACAGGCCCTATGTGTAAAACCCCCTTACTTGACCTTTCACAAGGATAGAGTTTACCTCAGGACCAATCCCTCCTTTCTTCCCAAGGTTGCCTCTGAGTCAAATATTAACCAGTCCATCAACTTGCCGGTCTTTTTTCCTAACTACCGTAACAAAGGGGAATACAAATTACACTCATTGGATGTGCATAGACAACTTTGCTTCTACATCCACAGGACATTGGGTAAACCTGTATCAAAAGTCACACTCTCTAGATGGATTTCACAGTGTATCCTTTTAACATACTACAGTTCGGGCAGGCCCGCACCGCAAGGAGTCCATGCCCACTCTACTCGATCTATGTCTACCTCTGCGGCTTTTAGTGCTAGAGTTTCTTTGGATGATATTTGCTCGGCAGCCACTTGGGCTTCATCTCATACTTTTATCAATCACTACAAATTGGACATTATCTCCAGAGGGAGAGCATCCTTTGGCTCTGCAGTGCTCTGGAACATCCTTCCATAAAGGCCGCCCAAGGTTCAGGTAGCTGGGGACTCTGTCCCAAAGGTTGCTGCACAAATGAAGTTAACTACTTCAGATTAAGAATTTAACGTACTCACCATAATGTTCCATATGTGTAGGTAAACTTCATTTGTCAGCAACCGTCCCTCCCCCCTGCCCCCTCACTTGCGAATGTTCTCATACTCAGGTCCATGGGTTTTACCCACTTATCTTGGGATTAATCATTTCTGCTGTTGGGCAAACTTGATCTGAGGTCAGTCAGGGTTGTCAGGGGATTATGGGTAGGGGGAGGAGCTTGGAGCTCGGATCTACAGCTGTTGAAAACTGCCGGCTCGGATCCGAGGTCGGATCCAATTCCCAAAGGTTGCTGACAAATGAAGTTTACCTACTCAGATGGAACGTTATGGTGAGTACATAACTTCTTATTTCTGACGTGACTTCTGTACATAATTTGTCTGATTAGTGTAACTTATGTTTATGGATAGGCGGTGTTATACTGGGACTATACCCTGCCCGTAAGTTATTGTACACTGGTCAGTGCCTTAACAGATAGTATCAGTCCAGTGGCAGCAGGAAGTTAGTCATCATTTTTAATTTGTTCAGTGGTCAGTTTAATAAAATTGCAGGCTGATTGATGTAGCTGTTGTGATGTTCTAAGATCTTAAAGGTTTCTCCCTTTCTCTCACTCTCTTTCTTTTGTTTTCTGCTGATTATGTGAGAAGAGTGTTATGCCTTCCACTGCATGCCAAGCATTGTGCCCTCTCTACACATTAAATCTGTATTGTCATTTCTTTCTCTCCATTTCTACTGCAGACTAGTTCCGTTAATCATTTGTCTTGCAGCCACTGTTGTCAGCCATTGAAAACTTGCAGCACAGATTGACAGCAAGAAGAGAGTATTCAGAATGGCAGACTAAATAGAAAGTGAAAATCCAAGTTTTTCAGTCTGGAAATTTCAGAACAGCGAGTAGTCTCATGAGGTGTATGCTGGTAAAGTGTAAACTGTTAGCTACTCTGCAGCTAAGCACAGTGCTAAGAAGTATTACATTGTGTGGTAGTTTGAATACGTGGCTGTTACCTTAGTGCAGTTTGATGGCTCCCCAGTGCAGAATAAATTAAATAAAATTGACAACTCAAATACCTTTACAAAATCAAAGAAAGAAGCCTTTTTTTGTAAGGCTTCAGATCACTGAGCACCCTAATTTGGCCTATACGTGCCAGACCTTTGTGAATATACATATGTACTATAACTTTAAGGTTATTTTCCTTTGTGGGTAGTAGGCTAGGGAATACTTCTTACTTTCAAAATCTGTTGCTCTCACAGTTAAACTTTTGCTACATGCCACTAGATGAGATTCAGTGTTATGAGTTGTACAGTGCAGGACTTGAAGAAAGAAGGCTCCGTCAAACAGCAGGATCCTGTTTGGTTTTCAGTTATGTAAGTAGAAGCAGCACTGTAGCGTCGATAAAGTGGCATACTGTCTACTTAGTGGCATAGACAGACCTGAGTATAACAACGATACAATTCACCTGTTATGATGGCTCTGTTGAATTTTGATGCTAAGTTGAGAGCAGGACACAGTGGAGTGAGTTAAAGGAAGAAAATGCAGATGAAAGTTTAAGAAAGCAATGATGCCCAAAAGGGTATGTGTTAATGTGTAGTTAATGCCAAGAGGAGGTCCTATACACATTAATTACACATTAACACACACCCTGGAGGGCATTATTGCACTTTGAGAATGAGCTCTCTGTAAAATTGTTGTGGTTTACTTTATTTTTTAAGTACTATATTATTTTTTAATGTATTTTTGATGTAAAATAGTTCCTCCACTTAATGTTTCAAACTTGCTACAGTATGTGTTAATGGTGTTGGAGGAAGCATTTTGCACCCAAAATATAACACTTAAAAATATCCTGGCATTTACTTTATTTTTTGATCCCTTACTCCTAGAACATTTGGTTTGTTGAAAGTCATTGGAGATTGAAGTTACTAAATAATGGCATACATTTGAGTTTCAGACTACTATTCTCTTCAAAAAAGGCATACTAACACAAATCCTTTTAATTTTATAACAGCAGTAATTAAAATCTGTTCCTATTGTTGTCTTTGTTCCCTCTTTATTTGAGGCTTTATCCAGATTTCTTCTATTGAAAGGTCCAGAGGTATGCAAACGTCTTTACTGTCGCTCTCAGTCTCCCAAGTGCACCTCTGTTTCAGAAAATGCTAACACAATTCCTTTTCTTCTAGCAGCTTTCTAAGTTTAGAAAAGCAATATTTAAAATCTGTCCTTATTTTTGGTCATTTGTCCGTCGTTATTTGTGGCTCTGTCCAAATTTGTTGTGCCGAGAGGTTATGGCTCAAGAGATATGCAAACCTTTTAACTGATGCTGTTGCTGACAGGATTCGCTCACTCTTCACTCTCTGTCTCTCACACACACACACACACACACACACACACACACACACACACACACACACACACACACACACACACAAACTTTTCGGTTTCATTTATTTTACACTCACTAAACAACAAAAGTGTTACTTACCAAGTGTAAGATAGCGGTTCTATCGATCTCTCACTCTCATACATGCATACACTCTCACACACCGCCATAAACACATATACACTTTTTTTTTTATTTTCTTTTCATAGGTTCATAGGTTGGTACTAGGCTATCAGCCCTAGGGCCTATACAAGCCTAGCAATAACAATTACCTGGCTATTTCTTCCCACAATATTTGCTTCCCTGGACCCCTGTCTAGCAGGGCGACTGATGTGATCCCCGGGGTGAATTCCCTATCTCCCATCCAATAGTCAAGGTTCCTTTTGAAGAGGGCCAAAGAGGTGCTCTGACATGTATGGGCAGTCTATTCCAGAGTCTGGGGAGTCTCTGGGTCAGGAACCTATCCCTCCAGCATGTTTTGTTCATTGTGATGACAAGGTTTAGATCCCTGGAGTGTGTGGCTCTGAGGGATTGGGATTTCTTTAAGTGTAGCATGTCCAGCAGCTCTGGGTTTGACATGGCCTTGTATGTTAAAGCAGAGATCGCCTCTGAGTGAACAATATGTGATCGAGTATAGCTGGAGGTTTTTTTTAGATGGTCAGCATAGGGCATCTGCTTTAGGCCTGTGATTTTATCTTTTTCGTTATTATTTTACAATCGCTGAACAGCAAAACTGCTGGTTAGCGAGTGTAAAATAATGGTGGCAGTTAGTTTTTTTTTCAATCCCACCTCCACAGCAGCTTGATATTCTGCCGTAAAGCAGTGGACTCATTTTTCACTGGGCATTACTTGTATTATTAATACCCTACTGGAGAACATTCATTCTCAATCAGGATTTGATCTACAGATCACCCATTCTCTAAGCCTCTTGAAATCCTTCTTTGCATAGGATAGACAGTAGGTAGTTTAGCCTTTGTATTCTTTTCTGTACTTTATTAGCAGGTGTTTGAAAATGCAGTTGCATCCTTTAAAGTTAAGGCATTAACTGTCATCAACCGTTTTTGAAGCCAGAGATGACCTAATTTAGATTAGCATGTTGTTCATGCAGTGTACTTTGTATGGCTAATGATAACACAACTTCTTATTTTCAGCCATCAGAAATTAATGCATTTTAAGTGTTGCATGAAATTCTGCTTTTCTTGCTCTCGGTCTGATATTGGAAAACCTTGTTCCACCTTTTTCTATTTGAGAAAGTGTGTATTGCATTTAGCTTTAATTGTTTATTTGATATAGCTAGTTGCTATACAGCCATAGACTCCCTTGTTGATGTTTCATCAGAATGTTCATGTATGGTTTTCTCTCATTTGTAAAGTATTGAGCATCTGCTGATGTAATATTAACAAATATTAATTGCATTATATATCAGATGACATTGTTATGTAGTTATTCAAGTCTTGGGTAGTAGTAATGACAAGTCAAAAACCGAACAATTTCAAGACTAATGTATTCCATTTGAAAGCTTCCACATTTTTATGTATGCATTTACATGATTTTTTTATGTATACATTTATGTTTCTGACCTGTAAGTGGGTTCTTGATTTATTTATGCATGTATTTATTTTTCTGACATAAACAAAAGTGTGGCTGAAACTGTTGTCTGTCATCTTCAGTGTAGTTTAAGTTCATATTTAGCTTAGATAAACATGATCTCTACAGACCTTCAAAATATTAATGTCAGTTCATAGGTGTATGCTAGGCTAACAACCACTGGGGCCTTTATAAGCCTAGCCATGAATTTCAAGTGTATCCCACAAGTTTTTGTTATTTTAGGGTATGTATGTAAACTAGGTTATAATTTACCAGCTGCCTCTGTCCGTTAGAGATATAGGTGCTAGACGGTGGATGAATTTCCATTTTCCCATTCAGTGGTATAGCTTATGCTTCATTAGGGTTAGGGTACAGCTAGATGGGAAGCCTATTCAAGAGAAGGAGAATTCTCTGAGATACATAACCTGTCCATCCAGCATGTCCTGTTTCTATTATAAGCAAAGTTTATGTTCTTTTACGTAGTAGTTCTGATGCTGTTCATTTTACCAATGTGAAAAAGGTCCATCATAGTGGGACCCAAGGATGGCTTGCATGCCAGGCATAGACCACCTCTCATATTACAGCGTGCCTTTGGTTTGTTATCAGGAATACCCAAGGAAGGGTAAGTGGCCATGTAACATAATGATTTCTTCAACTTATTCATAATCATTCAGGATAAAAGTAAAAGCAATAATGTTAACAATTTTTTTTTTCATTATTAAGCCGTAAACTACAAATTAGATTATACAGCTTTACCAAGCTTATTGAAGACCTAATGGCTCACATACCATTGGCTGTATAAAGGGGTCATGGCCTGGGAGAGTGGGAGAGGGGGTGTTTAATACATCCCCTCAGAAGACCATTACATATATTGTGTTTAGGCAGGAAATGAAATTTTGGTACCCTTGTGATATAAGAACCCTTTTCTTTTAAACAGTGAATACATTTTTTTTTTATAATTTTCCATCCCTTCCCTGTTGATTGTCTAGCCGTTACCATGAACATTAATTTCCCATGACTATGGAAAAAAACTGTGATGGTACAGACAGTAAATAATTTTTTGCAGACTGTTACCCTTCCCCATTATCCAAGTATCTCAGTTGTTTTTATTTGTAAATTACTTATCTGAGCCATTCATTTAGCCCATTTGATGATGCCAAAAAGTGCATCATCATCACCTTTGGGGAGAGTGACATCCCTACAAATTATCAGATTAATAACAAAGTCCTAAGCACGCAATTAGTCATGAGGGACTTGGCCACCCAAGTTGATAGCAAACTGACTTTTGACCACTATATTGTCTCATTTGTACAGAAAGCTTTCTACATGGCCCACCTCATTAGTAAGGGTATCTCACCCAAGAACAAGGAGGTCACAGCATCCCTGTATTCTTCCCTTATAAGACGCATTATTGAGTACAGTGCCCCTTTCGGCATATACCTCACAAAGTACATGCAGCAGCTGGAGAGACCCCAGAGGTTCCCCACCAGGAGAATCCAGGGCCTCAAACATTTATCCTACACAGATAGTTTAAAAGCCCTGTCCCTGTACTCAGTTTCATACAGACTCCTCAGAGGTGACCTCTGTCAGGCATACAGAGTAATCTGAGACCCTGCACTGATGGGACTGCTGCATATCCAAAGTCAAACTCCACCCGAGTATCCTGCACACTTGACCTCAAGCTGGTCTGTGATATCAATAGGGCTTATTGGTGGGACAGATTTGACTCCCTCTCCGTGTCAAGCAGGGTACCCCATTAACCGTTTTTAAGCACAACCTGGATAACTGGATGGGGAACAGAAAATACATCCTTGGGATTCCACCTGTGTCTGTGCTGGACAGGGGCATCGGGTGCTGACTTGTTGGAATATGGGCAAAATTCTTGGCTAGGCTTGTAAGGGCCTCAAGGCCAATAGCCTAGCAACTTCCTATGATTTGCTCCATTATGATGGTGACTTCCAGGGGCTGGTAATGCATTATAGTCTTTGGATTTTTATCAAACTTTGTCTTTCTTATTGAGAATTGGTTTATTCCCTTTCTATTTATTTTGCTTTCTTGTCCTTTGTCTCTCTTTCATTTACTTTCATGTTTGTTTTTTTAGTCTTTTATTCTTACATTTTGTGTTACCCACTTTGTCATTTTCAGGATCACTTGGAAGTTGGAGCCTGTCCTAGCAAGCAACTGGTATAAGGCATAAAACCAGTGCTGGATGGGATACCAGTCTACTGCGTGATGCATATGCACTCACATGCCGCACACATATCTATAAGAAGTTTAGAGGATTACAAGTTTACCAATCAGCTTGTCTTTGGAATTTTTGAGGAAATCAGAGACCAATGGATATAGGGCAAGCAGACTCTGCAAAGAAGTTACCCCAGGCTTAAACTGACCCAGAAAACAAAATGCTTTAAGGTAGCAAAGTTTTATCACTGGACTGATGTCTTGGTGTTTAATTTTATAATGGAGTATATGTTTTATCTGTGGCTTGGAAGAATAGGGCCCTGATTGTGACGCAGCAGACTTTGGTTTGAGTAGGATTTCTGGACACAAGATAAACCAGCTTAGGAAAGCAGGTTAAATCTTAGCTTTCTCATCCCATGAGGAGGGTAGTTTTCATTCTGATGACTACTCATTATAGAAGCCAGGGGATTCCAACTCTTGACAGAAAAAAAGAAAGTAAAACTGCAGGCAGATGTTCTATGTGTGTGTGTGTGTGTGTGTGTGTGTGTGTGTGTGTGTGTGTGCATGCATGTATGCATACACGTATGCATGTAGTAACACATGCATCTAAACCACATCACTTGGCATCACTGCAAGCCATGCTCAGAGAGTGGAGTTAAGGGTAGGCCAAATTGAAAAGTGCTTCCCTGCTGTCAGAATGGCCTTCTAGCTAGTTGCCCCTGCTCCTGTCAGTCTTGCTATGAAGATTGTGAATGGGATATCTGGACAGAATAGATGGTGTGGGGGTGGTATAAAAAAAAAACAGAAATGAGCAATACGTGTGCCACAGTATGAATTACATTTCCACTTTCTTCTTTGTATTTATTTTCCTTAGTTGTACAGTCACCAGTCTCATCTTCAGCCCATACCTTAAAGATAATAAATGCTAAAACATTGCCTTTATTAAGTAATGAAATTTAGCTACATAAGTCTGTGATTATAATGTATTGTGTATATGTATGTACTCCACAAGCATCAGTGTTTTCTATTTAAAAACTGTTATATGCATTAGCTTGTATGTAGCCATTTAAAAAAGGAATTGCCCAGCATCAAATTTTTTAATTAATGATAACTTGATTTCTTAACAAGCCCATCTTTCTCATATATTAGAGTATTTTATTTAACCCCAAATGACCCATCCTTCACTGCTAAAGGTTCTTTCCTTAGGCCTTCTGCCCTTGCTCTACTCTTTTCCAAATATCTGCTGACAGCAGGGGTGGCTTGTGCTATTGGACTGCATCCCCCCCCCCCCCCAGCTGTTAAAATGAAAAATAAACAGAAAATAAAACAAAAAATAAAACAAAAATGAAAAGAAATTAACAAAATAAAAGTAAATGAGTCCCAGACCATTGCGCATGCTCACTCGTGGCATTTCCCACTATCTGGACTGCTGGTGAACCAGTCTGGAGCATGCTCAAAGAATCCAGACTGTCTCACCAGCAGTCCAGATTGGGAAGACAACATTGAATTTGCAAATTTCCCAGTTACAACTGCATAGACAGGGAGGGGATCGGACTGCAGTGTCTGCAGACTGGTACTCTCGCAGGAAGAGGAGCATCACAATACAGAAGGGGAAGGACTTGCTTGCTAGATTGTACAGCTCGTTGTCGCAGGCTTTCTATATGGATGTGTCATTGCTTAGCTGCTGCAAGGGTCTTATGGAGGAGCTCGACTGCAGTGGATGATTTTTAGCTGTGGATGGATTAACAGGTAGGGTTTGTGCGTGTGTGCATGTGTGTGTGTGTGTGTGTGTGTGTGTGTGTGTGTGTGTGTGTGTGTGTGTGTGTGTGTGTGTGTATGTGTATGTGAGAAATGCCCCCATTGCTACATGGTGGTGGGTAGAGAATACGGCTTGATCCCTGAACCTTGGGCCCAAGTGGCAAGAGCCTGAATTCCCTACCCACCACTATTTGTAAACAAATTTGCAGATTTTTGCCTCATATGTGTTCTGTTCCTCATAAAATCTATGGTTTCTGTATTTTTGTTTCTTGACACAGTCAGTGGTGCAGTGGTGCACTGGTAGCATTGATGTTCGTCGTGTTACCCTTCTGCAGTCATCACACTTGGGTTATCCTGTCGTCAGATGGTCCCGCAGTCGGCCGGATTTCCTAAGTCTTGGTCCGACGTCGGTTGCTGTCACCTCATCCCTGACGTCAGTGCGCCAGGGGTACATATATTGCAACCAACGCCATTTTCTCCAGTCTTTCTTGCCGCGCGGTGCCCGAAGCAGAAGCAGTTCGCAAGTGCCGGTCGGCCGACTCCTGAGATTTTCGAATTCTAATTTCAGACCGAAGTCTTCTATAAAGTTAAGTACCCCATTGGGGAAACTTTTCTTGCCTCAGACCGATGTCAGAAAAAGTTAACAATTATATTTCTTGTGGGAAGCAAACACCTCATAAGGATTTTCATTCTTATTGCATACCTTGCCTAGGCCCTAATCACGATGTCACTTCTTGTCGGTTTTGTGTTAGATTTAATAAACGTACTATTAAAAGACGATTTGATTTCGCACGACACTTTTTTGGCAGAAAATTTAATTATAACATGCCGTCAGAGCTACCGACTACCGGCATGCACAAAAAGCGCAGGGATAAGGATCTACAGCCCAGGCCTAAGCCCGATTCCGAGGCCTCGGTTGATCCGGTCTCCGGTTATCAGTGAGGCTCCAATGCAGCCTCTGACTACCGCAGTTCAGGAACCTGAGACCGCTATGGATATTTTGACGGAATATACTAGGCCGACGCAGCCTTTTACTTCAGGCCCTACTGACGATTTACCTTCCAAGGACGTCGGTACTTCTGAAACGCCATCGCCTTCTGAAGGCATTTTCAGACCGACGACTCTTACAGTCAAAACGTTTTCCAAATCGAAGACTCCTTCCAAATCGCAAAAGGCTTCACTTCAGTCTCCTGTTCAAGGCCCTATGCCTAAGAAACAAGATGCTCAAGATGCCTGAAGATTTGATTTCTCTTATCAGGGGTTCTCAGCCTCCTCCTGACAAAAGGCATAGACAAGAGGAAGAATCTGTTTCCTCTGAGCTACTGTCTATTTCTTTGGATTCTTCTGAGGACCAAGACTATTCCTTCTCTCCTTATGAAGATTCTGATGCTGAGGACTCTATTCCCTCAGCTTCCCCTCCAGAAGATTACTCTTTTGGGGAAACTTTGCACACTATGAGGGAACATTTTCACTGGGAAGGTCAGGATTACTCTGATTCCAAGAAAAGGCTCAGAGAGTTTCTTTTACTCCCCCAACACAGACCTCTAGCCATCCCTCCTGTTTTGGACATTGTGGATGATGTCTATTTAGAATCCAGTTTCAACCCTGACTCTCTGCCTCCTGCCCCGGCCAAGCCTGACAGATACTACAGAGTACCTGATTCCCACAAATTTCTTTACAAAAGCCGAGTAGCTGACCCAGAGACTATCTCCCAGGGTCCCAAGGGGGCTAAGGCTTCCATGGCTAAAAATCCAGTACCTTCTGAAAGGGATTCAAGAGCACTAGATAGATGGGGGAAAAAGGTTTACACCTCAGCCACTTTAGCTATGAGAGCTCTAAACTGTCAATTTCTTATGCTTAAGTATCAGCAATTTCTGATCTCTCAGTTAAAACAAAAGATAACCACCCTCCCTCAACAATCTGAATTGAAAGAAGTACAGGATTTGTTGCACGCCACCGAGCAGGTGGGCAAACATACCTTACAATGTGGGTTTGATTCTTTGGAGCCCTCCTGCAGAGCAGCTGTCACTGGATCAGTTATACGTAGGCATGCCTGGTTAAAGGAACAAAGTCTGCCTGATCATGTTAAAGCAAAACTACTAGATGCTCCCTTACAGCAGGATGTTCTTTTTGGTGTTAAAGCAGAAGAAGTTTTAAAGAAAATGGAAGATAAGGCAAAATCAGTGCAGACTGTCAAAGATTTCCTACAGGTACAACCCCCTCGCTTCAGCAGAAACTGGCCAACAAAAAATTGGTCCTTTCCAGCCACTGACAGGCCTCAGAGGGGTAAATACAGGCGCCCAAGGGGTAGAGGACAACCACAAGCTCAGTATAAACCTTGCCAATGGGGCACTCCAACCCAGAAGGGAGGAGAAGACAGGTCTCAACCCACCAGAAGGCACACTCAATGACTTGCACCTCAGCTGGCCAAATAAAGCTCTTTTGTCAGCCCCCCTGGGGGAAAACTAGCACTATTTGCAGACAACTGGCACATGGTCACAAAGGACAAATGGGTCCTAGACATAATTTTACGAGTATACAGGTTCCACTTTCACACCTTGCCAATAAAAAGAGGAATGCCAAACCTGCCACAAAATCAAAGGGCAGAGGCTCAAAAACAAATTACAGCTCTCATGGCCATGAGAGCCATTCAAAGGGTACCAACTCAAGAGCAAGGCCAAGGATTTTACTCAAGACTCTTCCTAGTACCCAGAAAAGAATATGCTTGGACACCAATTCTGGACCTTTCAATTCTAAACACTTACTTACAAGTTCCCAAATTCAAGATGGTAACACTACAGCAACTACTTCCCATGTTGGGCAAGGAAGCATGGCTGGTAACGTTAGACCTCAAGGAGGCATACCTGCATGTCCCTATCAGACAAAGTTGCAGAAGATACCTCAGTTTCATTGCAGGTTCAACCCATTATCAATTCTCTGCACTGCCCTTTGGCTTATCTACTGCGCCCAGAGTATTCACAAAATGCCTGGTACCAGTAATTGCATACTGCAGACAAAGAGGAATTCAAGTATATCCATACCTGGACGACTGCCTCATCCAAGCAGAAAGAAAAGACATTCTCTTACAACATCTGGCTTTTGTGAAGCATCTACTAAATTGTCTGGGGTACACAGTAAACGAAAAGAAGTCAAAACTAGTACCCTCACAAACAATGACATTCCTGGGTGCCAGCTTGGACACAATGGCCCAGAAGACTCATCTTACACCAGACAAGCAATTACAACTGACTCAGTATTTCAAGACAATGGCAACAAAGACCCAATTAACTGCAAGAAAAATTCTGCAGGCTTTGGGCTTCATGGCATCTTGCATTCTGATAATACCATTTGCAAAGCTGCATATGAGGAAATTACAATGGTACCTAAAAAGCGTATGGTCTCAACACAGCCACAGCTTGGACACAGTGATATCTCTCATTCCCTGTCTTCAACAGGAATTTCTATGGTGGGCACAGGCATGTCACCTCAACAAGGGTCAGCCTTTCACCTTGCCCCCACCCAGGCAAACTATCACAACAGATGCTTCAGACTATGCCTGGGGGGCACACATGGCAGGGCAATGCATTCAAGGCCTATGGACTGCAGAACAAAGAAAACTGCACATAAACCAAAAAGAGATGCTAGCTGTACAGAAAGCTCTGACAGCCTTCAAGGATCTACTACAGCCTGGACAACTGGCAATGAAGACGGACAACACCACAGTAATGTGGTACATAAACAAACAAGGGAGCACACATTCCTACCCTCTTTGCAGGCAGGCAATAATCTTATGGAACACAGCTCTGGCCTACCAAGTCCAGTTACAAGCTCACTTCCTGCCAGGACAGAAAAACACATTGGCAGATGACCTAAGCAGAAACATCAAAGATCCCCACGAGTGGAAGCTAGACCCACAAATATTTGCAATGATAACTCAAAGATTGGGCCTACCAAATATAGACCTGTTTGCCAGTCCTCAAAATTACCAACTGACAAAATTTTGTACAAGGACATTCCACCATCAAGCTTGGAAAGTGGACGCTCTCTCCTTCAGTTGGAAAAACCTGACAGCATATGCCTTTTCTCCATTACCTCTTCTCACAAAGGTTCTTTTGAAGGTCAAAAAGGAGAAACCTCGAATGATTCTCATAGCCCCAGACTGGCCACGCCAGCACTGGTACCCGCTATTGAAGAATATGGCTCACAGCCCACCATGGATATTGCCTCAAATACCTCATTTGCTCACGCAGCAAGACAAGCAGATTCTATACAGCCAGATCAAAACCTTAAACCTGGCTGCATGGCAAATCAATTAAGCAGCCAACCAGCTCCTCTTTCACAAGCAGTACTGGATGTTATTCTAGAAGCCAGGAGGCCAAGCACCAGGAAGGCTTACTCGGACAAATGGAAAAGGTTTTCTGCTTGGAACCAAGCTAAAGGCCAAGACACAACTCAGCCTCATATGCCTCACATTCTGCAGTATTTAGCTGAGATGTTGCATAAAGGACTTTCCTTCTCCTCAATTAAAATCCATGCTTCAGCTATTTCAGCTCACTATGACACAAATCCACCTTTATTTTCAGACCCACTCCTAAGGCAGTTCCTCAGAGGGGCAAAAAACATTAGACCACCTAGAAGAGCTCCTACACCAACATAGGACCTCAACTTTGTTCTGGAAAAACTAATGCTACCTCCCTTTGAACCAGCTTTTTCTGCAGACCTTCAGTTCCTATCTTGGAAGACTGCCCTGCTCCTGGCAATAACTTCTGCTAGGAGAGTTTCAGAATTACAGGCACTTATGGCAGTGGAACCTTTCCTCATTTTTCATCAAGACAGAGTTTCTCTACGAACTAATCCTTCCTTCATGCCTAAGGTGGTTTCTAGTGTAGCTTTAAATCAAACCATCCATCTACCCACTTTCTTCCCCAATCCACAGAACAAAGGTGAGAGACTTCTGCATTCCTTGGACATTCACAGGCAGCTTCGATATTACTTGGATAAAATTAAGGCTTTCAGAAAAACTGACCAGCTCTTTGTTTCCTATGCTACAGCTTCTCAAGGGAGAGCCATATCCAAGCAAACCATTTCAAAATGGATAGGCCACTGCATATGATTCTGCTATACCCATCATGGGAAACCAGTTCCTCCTACCATTAGATCCCACTCTACCAGGGCAACAGCTACCTCTACAGCCTTTCTCAGGGAGGTTCCTACCAAGGAAATTTTAGAAGCTGCAACTTGGGAGTTCTGTACACACCTTCACCAAACACTATCACTTACCTCTTTATTTTAAGTCCAGGGCAGGCTTCGCCACTGCAGTTCTGCAGGGCCTCATTGCCTCCTCTAACCCTCTATAATGCCTCCACCCTACCTTAGCTTTGGGACTCAACCCAAGTGTGATGACTGCAGCAGGGTAACACGATGAACATAGTACAGTTTTGTACCTACCATAAATGTAGATGTTCGAGTGTTCACCCTGCTGCAGTCCAGGTTACCCTCTCTCCAACCCCTCTGATCTACTGGCTAAATCTTTGCTATGCCTTACTGATGTATTTGCTTACAGCTGAAGGGTTTTTGAGTTTGTACAGTGTTCTCACCTTTTGGTACTAATTTGGATCACCTTTTTGGGGGCACCTGACATCTCGGGCAAGAAAAACTGAAGAAAATGGCGTTGGTTGCAATATATGTACCCCTGGCGCACTGATGTCAGGGATGAGGCGACAGCAACCAACATCAGACCAAGACTTTGGAAATCCGGCCGACTGCGGGACCGTCTGACGACAGGATAACCCAAGTGTGATGACTGCAGCAGGGTGAACACTCTAACATCTACATTTATGGTAGGTACAAAACTGTGCTTTGCCTGACAGATACAGGTTCTCTGGTTTGATTTTTGGCTGAGGTGCCTTCTGTGTGAAGTCTGCATGTCCTCTCTGTGTTTGTGTGGGTTTTTTCTGGTGTTCCCCCATCTTACAAAGACATGTGATTGGAGTGTTTCTGCCTGGGCCTCTGCTGAAAATTGGCTTTTGTTCCAAGTCAGACTTTCCTGGTCAACAAATGTTAAATAATAATGACAAGCATTTGAATTTCAGCCTTCATATTCTTCAGAAAGTACATGGTAACACGAAACCTTTTATTCTAGCAATTTTCAAAGTTTATAAGATGGATATTTGAAATTTGTCCCTGTTTTTGGGGCTGTATTCCCTCATTATTGGCTTTGTCCAGGTTTTGTGCTAAGGTTGAGAGCTGTGGTGAGAACTGAATTCACTGAATATGTTTGGGGGCTGTATTCTCCCATTATTGGCTTCGTTCAGGTGTTTTGTGCTAAGAGGTTGACAGCTATGGTGAGAACTGAATTCACTAAATGGTAGCCATTTAAGTTTCAGTCTTTCTCTCTTTCATAAAATAGATGATTTGGCGTAGTGGTATGTTGCTCTGACTGTTTTGCACAGGGTCCTGGGTTCAATACATGGTAATGAAATGTATAGTGGTAGCACAGCATTTTATTCTAGCAACTTTTCAACATTATACAAGCAATGTTTAAAATGTGTCCCTGGTCTTTTGTCCCCCCCCCCCCAATACATTTTGGCCTTTTCCAGATTTCTTGTGCTACAAAGTTCAGAGATACAGCTGAGTGTCAAGTGGATTTTACAAGAAGCTGAGAGCTGCAGGGGAACAAAAGTTTAGTGCTGCTTATGCTGAGTCTGCTTGCACTGTTAATTGCTCAACAGGTAGTGTACTTGGTTTTGATGCAGAAGGCTGTGGTTTCTACTCCCACATTAGGTAGATGCATTGCTGATACTGTACTGTGTTGTAAAAGGGGTGGATGCTGCAATCCTTTTTGGTGAAGATACCTAGTAACTATGAACCTGTTATCAATTTGCCATCCATTCCCTATTGCAATATTACTAGCTTATCATTTTTAATGCAACATAGGCAATTTATTCCTCAAGGGCAACAGGCACTCTTTTTGTAGATTTGTTTGCTAGCAGCAACCTCTTCATTAGTTACAGAATTCTTTAATGTGGAATTACTTAGGTGACTTTTACTTCAGAGATTGTGCATATTTACTGATAATGGTGGACTGTAGAAGTTTGAGTAGACTTTTATGATGGAAAAGTTCTGAACTGGGCAGTTTTGTCATTATTGGTGCATGCATTTTGTTTCATTGTTTACTGGAAAATGTTCTGAATTGGGCAGTTTTGTCATTATTGATACATGTGTTTTGTTTCATTGTTTACTGGAAAAATGTTCAAAACAATAAATTTAAAACGCCCTCTAACAACTGTACTGTATTATACAAGGAATATAATTTAGTACAATCAGGAAGGTGTATCAAAGAGCCCATGTATGTTTCATGTGCAAGGGGCTTATGATTTGAAAACAGCCCAAAGTTAATCTTTATCTGCCACTGGCAAAATGTATTTTCTTTGAATGTGGGTTTCAATGAATGTGACTTTCAAGGGCAGAGAAGTTTTAATGCTAAGTCTGTTTGCATTGTGAGACTGCATTGCTTTGTTTAGCAGATGTCTTAGTGTTTCTGTAAAATGCAAAATAAAACTTTCAAATGAAGTCCAAATCATCACAGAAGTAAAGCAGTATGCACATTAGTGTTTATGGTAAATGGGGTGAAATAGCCAAGTAATGGTTCATTGGAATGGCTGCAGGGGGGAGGCTCCATTTGACCATGATTTTGTGAGGGGTAAGGGCGGCAAACTCAAAGACAGACAGGGTTGAACTATACCTCCCAACTGTCCAGATTTTCACAGAATTAATAGATTTTTGCTTCTTATTTTTGGTTTGTTTGGGATTAAACTGATCAGTCACAGCATGAAGTTATGGGAAAGAGTAGTGGAAGCTAGGTTAAGAAGGGAGGTGATGATTAGTGATCAGCAGTATGGTTTCATGCCAGGAAAGAGCACTACAGATGCTATGTTTTCTCTGAGAGTGTTGATGGAGAAGTACAGAGGAGGTCAGAAGGAGTTGCATTGTGCCTTTGTGGATTTACAGAAAGCATATGACAGGGTGCCTAGAGAGGTGTTGTGGTATTGTATGAAAAAGTCAGGAGTGTCAGAGAAGTATGTAAGAGTGGTACAGGATATGTACGAGGGTAGTGTGACAGCGGTGAGGTCTGAGGTGGGAGTGACAGATGCGTTTAAGGTGGATGTGGGATTACGTCAAGGATCAGCTCTGAGCCCTTTCTTATTTGCAATGATGATGGACAGGTTGACAGACGAGATCAGACAGGAGTCCCCGTGGACTATGATGTTTGCAGATGACATTGTGATCTGTAGTGAGAGTAGGGAACATGTGGAGGAGATATGCTCTAGTCTAGAGAAAAGAGGAAATGAAGGTCAGCAGGACTAAGACAGAATATATGTGTGTGAATGAGAGGAAGATAAGAGGAATGGAGAGGATGCAGGGAGTAGAGGTGGTGAAGGTGGATGAGTTTAAGTACTTGGGATCAACAGTTCAGAGTAATGGTGAGTGTGGAAGAGAGGTGAGGAAGAGAGTACAAGCAGGATGGAGTGGGTGGAGAAGAGTGTCAGGAGTGATTTGTGACAGATGAGTACCAGTAAGAGTGAAAGGGAAGGTCTACAAGAGGGTAGTGAGACCAGCTATGTTAAATGGGTTGGAGACAGTGGCATTGACAAAAAGGCAGGAGTCAGAGCTTGACGTGGCAGAGCTGAATATGTTATGATTTGCACTGGCTGTGATGAGGATGGACAGGATTAGGAATAAGTATATTAGAGGGTCAGCCCAGGTTGGAAGGTTTGGAGACAAAGCCAGAGAGGCAAAATTACGTTGGTTTGGACATGTGCTGAGGAGGGATGCAGAGTATATTGGGAAAAAGATGCTAAGGATGAAGCTGCCAGGTAACAGGAAAAGAGGAAGGCTTAAGATAAGGTTTATGGATGTGGTGAGAGAGGACATGCAGGTGGTTGGTGTGACAGAGCAAGATGCAGAGGACAGGAAGAAATGGAAACAGTTGATCTGCTGTAGCAAACCCTAACGGGAGCAGCCGAAAGAAGAAGAAGATTTTTGGTTTGTTCCTCATAAAATTTGTGGTTTTCTGGCAAATCATTTAGGAATTAAATCACTAAATAAGGACAAGCACCGAGTTTCAGACTTCATAACCTTCAGAAAAATGCATGCTAAAGTAAGACCTATTATTCTATCAACTGTCTCAGTTTATACAAGAGTAATATTTAGTAGTGTTTATATGTTCCCCCAATATATTTGGCCTTGTCCAAATTTATTGCATTAACAGGTTGAGAGGTACATGCAAATAAATTGCTTTATAGAATTAGGCATAGCCAAACCTCTCAACTGTCCCCGATTTTGGCTTAAAATGTTGGCCTTCCCCTAATAATCCCTCCGCAAAATAGCAATTTTGGAAGAAAACGTGGAGGGTTTACAATTAAGAAATAACTAATAACAGAGTTATAGATAACTTTTATTTCAGAAATGCATGTATATTCTTTTATTTTGTCAGCTGCTCAAGTTATCAGTACTAATATTAAAAAGTGTCCCTTCTTTGACAGATTCCCAGCTGTATTGTGTGGCTATTTTATATTTTTGCATCACGTTTGGTCCATTTTTGATAAATTGTGTTTTTTTTGGCAAATTAGTGGCAAATCATTAAAGACTGAAGTTAGAAAATAATGACAGACATTTGAGTTTCATATTTCATACCCTTCAGAAAATTCATACTAATGCAAGACCCTACTATTCAATTCTTTTTCTAAGTTTATAAGAGCAGTATTTAAAAATTGTCCTTATTTTTGGGCCTTTGTCCCCACTTCTATGTATAGCTTTGTCCAGATTTCTTGCTCTGAGGTTGAGAGGTATGGTAAATGTGCAGGGCCATCACAGTCAGCCAGAGACATTTCAAATTGTGACATACTTGTTGCACCCCACTCCCCCATGTAGTGAATCTGGATGTGTCCAAGCAAGGCAAGGAGCAGTTATGCAGTGTAAATGTGCAGAGTAAACCCCCCCCCCCCCATCCAAGGTAGACACAAGTACTACAGTGGCTTTTCATCTGTCCTTGATTTTGCAGAATGGTCTGGCTTCTGTCATATTTTTGTACTGTTGATTTATGCTTATTATTACTCAGAAAGTGCCTCTTGCTCTGTGTTTAAGTAGCAATGCTTTAATGACCATCAGGTAAGCTTGTCTGAGATAGTAAGATGCAAGTAAGCTTTAATAAGCATACTGTTAAAGAACTGCCAACATTGAAAGCCTTTCTGTTGTTGCCATGAAGCGAATACTTACATAAGTAGATAATGTATAATCCATGGGTATTGAAATGCATATGACAGTATTTGTAATAAAGGACAGGATTACATTATTTTAAGAAGCTCATTACACTTGTTGGAGGCTTCCAGTCATCTCTGCAGGCTTTACCCATAAACTAAACAGAATGCCAATCTATCATGTGTGATCTGTAACCTGTACAGTAATCCTTTAAGCAATGTATCTTGGGCTTGTTTTTTCATTTCTTACTTTGATCATGTTTTCCCCATGAAACAAGTAGATAGTCGTCAGGCAGCAGGTCTTTTTTGGATAAGAAACATTTTTACAAGTGGGGGTATCACAGAGATTGCTACTTTCAGCATGTTACTTGGTACTTTAATAAAGCTGAATATAAATTATAATTAGAACTGCTTGTTTTTTTTATACTTGATTTTGACTGGCATTCCAGTAATGTATTTAAAAAGTAATTTATTTTTTCATGCCTCACAACCTTTTTGTTTCCATCTAGATATTAAGCAAGCTGCCATGCAGCCAATGCATTGAAATATTTTTTTTCTTCTACACTTCATTTTGTCTTGACTCGGCTTGTTCGATTCTCGGCTGTGTGGAATCTGCTTGTCCTCCCCGCGGTCGAGTGGCATTTGAAAGACATCCGTCAATGGGCGTGCCTTTGTTGAAGGTTAGGCGTCAGGCTGGCACCTCGGCACCCTAAAAATCTACTGTCAATGATTAGCAGACTGGAGTTCCGCTGAGATGACCCCTAACTGGGAAAAGCCAAAAGAAGAAGAAGGACTCTCATAATAATGGTTTGGCACCCAGGGCAGGGTATTTAATTAAAGTTAATTTTTGTGGTTTTGAGCATAGCCCCTCCCCTTTCTAGTTGGCTGCACCCCTTCCCATTAACCCCACCCATTCAGCTATCTCCTGCATTCCCCCTTTGATTTGAAGTCACCAGCCGCCACTGGCTGACAGCCTACAAACATTTTCAACTGTTTTCTGCACTTTCTGATAACTAAAACAATATTTTCTGCGTAACTGTTTGATCTGATGTTATCCTAGTCACTATTTATTTATTTATTTATTTATTTATTTACATTTGTTGACCAGGAGAGTCCGACTGGACACAGGTCCGTTTTCAGCGGAGTCCCGGGGAGAAAAGCACCACATTAAGTATTATTTGCATTATGCGGTTAAAAAATAGCATTTAAATATAGACATTAGTCCAGTTAAGGATGCAAGACAAGAAGAAAACAGATGTAAAACAGCTGTAGAGCATAGTACAATTTTAAAATGTGGTGACATATACTAAACATGGTTAAAATGTAGTTGAGATTCATCAGTGAACAATTGATACAAACTGTTTTTGAGGTACATAACAGCCATTAGCAGTTGTTGCTACAAGAAGTTAGTATTATGTGGTAGGTAGCTGGGAACATGAGTATTGTGACTATTCATCATGTATGGGTCTTGGATCGACCATCGGATCCTAGCCGGCACACTTTAGGCAGCAGCTTAGCTCAAGCACCTCCCCTCCCATAATGCTCTGCTGCCCTCTACCCCCCTCAATCTCGTTTGCCATTCTTTCCTCAGACGCAAATTGCTCAGCTCCTCAGTGTTTTGTAAGCAATTTTTTTATTAGTTTTGTGATGTTCTGCGTGTTTCACTGTTGTAGTCATCCCATTTGGGTTATCTGCCTGCAGCTTGCCCTCAGCCGGCCTGAATACCAGAGTTTTCGGATTCGTGCATCCGATGCTGTCACTTCTTCCATGACGTCAGGTTGTCAGGGGTATAAAACATGTAGCTGATAGCATTACATCAGTCTTTCTTGCCGTGCAGTGCCCAAAGCAGAAGCAGTTTGCAAGTGCCGGTCGGCTGACTCCTGAAATTTTTGATGTTAAGTTGTCCATTCTCGCCTTCATTCTTGCTGGATGGGCTCGGGGCCGATCCTCGGCTCCGACTTGCCACTTACTATAGCTCGAGAACTCTTTACTGACTTGAGGCTAACCCTTATCCCCGAATGCCCAGCATTAGCTACCCAGATCTCGTTTTCCGCTTTAGCTGCGAGGTTGCGTCAATACTGGCTCAGGCTTAGTATAACTTTTTTCTCTATTAAATTCAAATAATTTGCTTAATAAATTGATATATTTTTTCTCTTATAGTAGTTTGTATGTTTATTTTATTGTAAACCCTTTATTTTGCCCTTGTGGTGTTTTTTTTTTTTTTGTTTTTTTTTTTGTGCTGTGTTGGCCGTCTTAGTCACTAGGCCTTCTATTATTCCCTGAACTTATTGAGTCCCCCCCCCCCCCGCACTTAAGGACAGCCGTTTAAGTTAGAGGCTCTCCTTTAAGGTCTTTATTAATATATTTTTTAGTTTACTATTGTAGTGTGTCTTTTTGGTACTGCAAAATGTCTAAGGAAGTTAAAACCTCGGGCTTTAAAAAGTGTGACTCATGCTGTCAGAAGATGTCTCTGACAGATGAGCACACTAGTTGTGTTTACTGCATGGGGGCTCTGCACCTGCAGGACTCTTGTTCTGTTTGTCATGCCTTTAGTCCAAGGGTCCTGCAGGAGCAGAATAATCAAGCTTATCCTCCGTGGATTGTTAAAACAGGATTCTCCAGCTAAAGCATCTCAGCCAATGAAACCTTTGAAACCAGTCAAGCCGTCGGTTCCATGTTCGGAACCGACCTGTGAGCTTGACAAACCAAGTGTGTCGGTGCCCTCTGGCACTGACAAAACTACTACTCCATCAGCTCCAGCTGTTACTTCTGAGCCATCTCGGAGCCACAAAAAAGGTAGGTCTCCTTCATTGGAGCCGATTCGCTCGGTGCCACAATCACCCTTACTTCAGAGCAAGGCCAGTCATCGCTCATCTTCCCACTACTCTCAGTCCTCAAGGTTATCAGATCAGGATGTGGCGGGAGTGGTCAACAGGTTGTTGAAGTCACAGGCCCTTGCTAAAATGCTTTCGAGCCCACCTCAAAAGGCTTCGGCATCACCCGCTTTGATTTTGATTTCTCCTCCAACTATGCTTAGTTTGGAGCTGGAGTCCATGGATGCTCCAATAGTGGTTCCTTTATCTCTGATGACATCCTATTTGGCTCCAACGTTGGCTCTGATTACCTCGGTTCTTCCTCCCATCAAGGTATCTGGGCGCTGAAGCTCTCTCGTCAGCTCCGAGGGGGGAAGTGGCATCAGACCCTTATCTGACCCCGCCCTCCCTCTCGGAGCATCAGCTCAGTTGAGCTTAGCTCCCACATTGGCCTTGGAGCCGTTGCCCTCAGTGCAGAGTTGGATTCCTGTCTCTTAGGAGCTGGAGCCCTCTTTGTGTTAAGACCGTGATGCCTTCGAGGTCATGCGGAGAGTGCTGTCCCCACAGACGGCCCCACTGTTCCATCCCCCTCGGTGCCTGTGACAACCTCTGCTCCTCATCCAGCCCCAAAGTGTAGGGAACCTATGCCACAGGACATCCCATTGGGTGAACCCTCTTCTTCCAAAACCTCCCCAGAGCATTCTGAGCAGGCTTTCCGGAAGAAAAAGTGCAAGAGGAAACACCAAGACTCCCCTGAGTCTGTCACCTCCGATACAGACCTGGATGAATCAGGGGGGTCCCCAAGGTCCCCCTCTGAAGATATTTCCTTTTCGGGTATCCTCAAGATTCTCAGGCAAAGGAGTAGCAGAACTTCCCTAGCCCCCACTGAGGACGAGTCTGTATACCTGGACACATTTGGTTCCCGACCTTCCACCTCCTGGGTGTCTCCGCCATTTGATCCACTCATGTCTGTAGTGTCTTAAAAGGCTTAGTCAGCTCCAGATTCCATGGAACCTGTCCTGAGGAGACCCAATAAATTTATCACAGCTCCCCAAGACAAACAATTCTTGACTAAAGGTGCCCCAGTTGATGCCATGGTGGTAGCAACAACCACAAAGAGAGAGTTAGCTGAAACCTCCTCATCTGTCCATCCACCGAATAAAGACTCTCGTATGATGGACAGATATGGGAAGCGAATGTTTTCATCAGCGACCTTCTCCCTTAGGTCCCTGAATTATCTTTCCCATTTTACTAGGCTTCAGAGAGATCTCCTAAAAGAGCTTGGAAATACCCTACAAGATCCCACAGCTGAGGGAGCTTCAGCCAAGGTAACTACCCAGCTGGCAACTCTTAATTCAATAGTCAACTCCTCCATGAGGCTTATTTTATACGCAGCCGATGGAGCGAGTAGAGCTACAGGAACAGGAGTGGCTGTTAGGAGACGTTCTTGGCTGCGGCTGTGTCAGTTTGCGGAACCTTTCAGAGCATCCTTCACCAATAACCCCTTTGATGGCTCCTCTCTCTTTGGGCCTCAGGTGAAAGATAAGCTTACCAGGTGCCAGCAGGAAAGCAAGATGCTTTCTGATGTCGGAGTCCATTTTTCCACTCCTACAAGACCATACCCAAAGGGTCAGAAGAGTGGAAAGATGTGGTTTCGAAAATCTCAGGGACCCTTGCCTGATGCACTTGGTGAATTTTCCTCTAGGGGCAGAGGAGGAAATAATAACAATGGCAGACACCGCACTCGTGACAGAGGGGGTCCGCAAAATCAGGGTGACAGAGATACGTTCTCTTCCAAACCCTGTCAACATCCCTGAAGGGATGCCTGACTGCTCAACTCTGGAGGCAGTCGGGGGAACGCTTTCATTGTACCCAGTTGCCTGGCAGAATATTACAAAAGACAAATGGGTACTATCCATTATATCCAGAGGTTACAAGATTCCCTTTCATCAACCCCCTTTTGTTTCAAAAACATCCATCCCCGATGTTCCACCCAATCTAAGGGATCAGGCAGTCACAGAAGTTTCAAGACTGCTAGAAAAAAAGAGCCATCCAGGAATTCTCCTCAGACCAAGTAGGATCCGGAACTTACTCATGATTCTTTTTAGTGCCCGAAAAGACAGGGGATTGGAGACCATTTCTAGATCTTAGCAGGTTAAACAAATCTGTACAAAAAGAAAAGTTCCGGATGGTAACACTGCAGTCCATTCTCCCTTTTCTGGGTCAGGACAATTGGATGTTCTCCATAGATCTTCAGGATGCGTATTATCATATAAAAATGGGCAGATGGTCCAAGAGATTTCTACGCTTCCAGCCAGTCATTACCAATTCAGAGCTCTGCCCTTTGGTCTCACCACAGCCCCAGGGTGTTCACCAAATGCATGGCAGTAGTCACGGCTCACCTGAGACGTCAAGGATTCCAGGTGTTTCCTTATCTGATGACGGGCTCCTCACTTCTACCACCAGGCAACAACTTATAGAGGCACGAGATTACACCATCACATCCTGTGCTCAACTAAGCATCACAATAAACTTCGAAAAATCTACCTTGTTGCCCTGTCACTCTATTACATACATAGGAGCAGAGCTAAACACAAGAAAAATGATTGTAAAATTGCCTCAGGAATGAGATTCCATCATTCGAAACGTCTCCTGAAGAGCAAAAGAATTCAAGTCAAATATGTTCTTCAAGCTCTAGGGTCCATGGCAGGAGCCAGTCTTCTAGTTTTCTTAGCATGCTTTCACATGAGAATCCTTTAGTGACTTCTTTTCACACAATGGTCCTTCCAGGAATTTCCCAAGTCTCACATGATGCTAATTACAGAATCTTGTAAAAGACACCTTTCTTGGTGGATGGTCTCCCCACTAGTTACTCAGGGCAGCCATTTCATGGAATCCCATCCGGTTGCCACAGTGACCACGAACGCTTCCCTGATAGGGTGGGGGAGGGGCATTATCTAGTGAAGACAGTCCAAGGCACTTGGCAACCTCATGAGTACCACTTGCACATCAGCGTCCTGGAGATGAGCAGTGCTGCTAGCGTTGGAAGCTCTTCAAGACTCTCCCTGCCGGGACTATTGCAATACAGAAGGACAATATGTCAGTGGTTTGGTACAGCAACAAGCAGGGCGGAACCAAGTCTTACCCCATAGAGCCGAGAGGTCCACAGACTGTGGCAATGGGCGATTTCCTCCCAATGTTTTCTGACAGCAATGCATATCCCTGGGACATCCAACGTAATAGCGGACAGGCTCAGCAGGACTATCCTCATGCCTCATGAGTGGTCTCTGAAACATTAAATTGTGGATCTTATTTTCCGCAAATGGGGCCAGCCTTGCTGCAATCTCTTTGCCTCTCCCCTCAACAACAAATGCAGCAGCTACTTCTCCCTTGTTCCTCCTCCAGGTCAGACACTCAGGAACGCTCTATTCCACGATTGGCCTCAGGGACTCCCTTTATGCATTTCCCCTAATTCCAAAAGCCATTCAGAAAGCAAAATTGTTGGGTTGCAAAATGATCGTCATTGCCCCTATTGGCCTCAACAGATTTGGTTTCCGTTCCTTCACCCCTACCTTCTAGCCCAGCCTTGGATTCTGGACCCAGCACTGGACCTCTTGATTCATCAGTCAGGTGGGCTACACCATTCCCTCCAATCTCTCAAGTTCACAGCTTGGTTACTCCACTTCCAATCCTAGCCAGGCTCCCCAATATTTCCCCAGCAGTGTGTGATATTATTTTTTCCTCTCATAAGACAAATACAAGGAAAGTCTATGTTAGCAAATGGAAAATACTCTCTTACTGGGCAGAATCCAGGAATTTAGATCCTTTTGCAGCTCCTGTACATGAGATTTAGGATTTCTTAGCAGAAGTGTTTCATTCTGGTGCAGTGGCTGCTACCATCAGAGTATAACTAGCTGCCATTTCAAATTTTCACATCTGAGTTTCTAACTCCAGCATAATGTCTCACAAACTCTTTAAGGCCTTCATGAGAGGTACATCGCTACTTAGACCCCCAGTGAAAGAGCCCCTTCCACCTTGGGATCTCAATTTGGTTCTGGCCTCCTTGATACTGCCACCCTTTGAACCAGCAGCATCATGTTCCTTGAAATTTCTCTCTTGGAAAACTCTCTTCCTAGTTGCTATTACTTCTGCCAGACGTGTTTCAGAACTTCATGCACTGTGTTCGCCCTCCATACCTAGTTTTTCAGAAAGACAGAGTTTCTCTGAGAAACAACCCATCTTTTCTACCTAAACTTTGTTCAGAACATAATTTGAATAAATCCATTTCACTTCCTGTCTTTTTCCCTAATCATTCCAACAAGGCAGAATACAGATTACACCAACTGGATGTGCACAGACAACTTCTTTCTATCTCCATAGAACTAAAGAGATGAGAAAATCAGATCAGTTGTTCCTTTCATTTACTAACAACAAACAAGGCCTTCCAGTTTCTAAAATAACATTATCAAAATGGTTATCAGACACCATAGCCCATATCTACCATTTGCAACAAAAAGATCTTCCAGCAAAACCCAAAGGTCATTCAACCAGTAGCTACTTCGGTAGTGTTTCAATCTAGATTGCCCAAAGATTCAGTTTGTGCAGCAGCTACTTGGGCAGATCCTCATACATTCATTTCTCATTACAAAGTAGATGTGGTCTCCCAGGGCAGGGCTTCCTTTGGGTCTACGGTTCTGAAGAGTCTGTTCCAATGAGCCACCCAGGATTGAGGTGCTAGGGACGCTGTCCCATCCAGCAATAATGAAGGCGAGATTGGACAACTTAACATGAAGAAGTTATGTACCTACCATAACGTTCCATGTTAGTTGTCCTTCATCTCCCCTTCCTTCTTGCGTCCCTCTCGCCTTCCCCCTTCCACGAGGGTTGAGAGGAGTTTATCAATGGTTTCACTGGCTAATTTGTTTTGTTATTAATTGCTTCCCAAGCAAACCATGACAATTAACTGTATATCCAGCTTTATTAATGGATTATCTTCTATAATTATGTCTAGTGTGAGCTATCTCAAATGAGATCTGGGTAGCTGATGCTGGGCATTCTGGGATAAGGGGTAGCCTAGAGCCAGAAAAGAGCTCTCGAGCTATAGTAAGTGTCCAAGTCAGAGCCAAGGATTGGTTCTGAACCCATCTAGCAAGAAGGAAGGCAAGATGGACAACTAACATGGAACGTTATGGTAGGTACAGAACTTCTTTTTTTCGAGTTTCAGACCTGAAGTCTTCAAAAAAAATAAGTACACCGGTGGGAATCCTTTTTTCTTGCTCTAATCAGTGTCAGAAAAAATTAACAATTGTCTTGCCTATGGAAAGCAAATACCTCATAGAGATTTTCATTCTTACTGTTTCACCTGTTTAGGCCCTGACCATGACATCTCTCGCTGTCGGTTTTGTGCCTTGTTCAACACCCGAACTATTCATTGCTGGGCTAGTTTTGTAGCTAAATACTTTGTTCTCGATCTACGTACTCCAAAATGGCTTCGTTAAGCCATCTGACTACCAATCTCCTGAAAAAACGTAAGGATAAAGACAGAGACAGACTGCATAGGTCCAAAACTGCCGACACTTCCGATAAGCTAGTCGCCACTCTGCCGGTACTCAGTGAGGCGCTTTTGCAGCCCCTGATACCCGCTACTACAGATTCGCTGGCCTCTAATAAGACTCATTCTTCGACATTGTATCCTGCGGGTGTCTTTACCTTGGATGGGTCCAGAGCTGCTGTGCAGGCACCGGCTTCTGAGGGTGTATTCAGGCCTACCGAGTTTCATATCAAACCGACGACTTTGTTTCAAGCTAAAAATACCGAATTCCTCAGGCCTAAAGCTCGCACTAAGCCTAGAAAACCGACGACCAAAGCACATTCTCAGGCCCATATGCCTCAAAAACAAATTATTAGAATGGCTGAAGACCTTATTACCTTAATTAGGGGAAGACAGCCTTCCCCCTCTAAGAGACCTAGAACTGATTTTCTTTCTGATTCTTCTGATAAGGAATCTTGTATCTCTGTTCCTTCTGACTACCAGAATTTACCCTTATCTACTTATGAGGATTCTGATGCAGAGGATTCCATTCCCTCTGCTTCCCCCTCCAGAAGATTTTTCTTTTGGTGAAACCTTGCATACCCTTAGGGAGCATTTCCGCTGGGAAAGCCAGGACTATTCTCAATCCAAAAAGAGACTTGGGGAATTTTTAAACCTACCTCAACACAGGCCTCTAGCTATCCCTCCTGTTCTGGAGATTGTAGATGATGTTTTCTTGGAATCCAGCCTTACCCCAGACACTTTGCCTCCAGCTCCCAGGAAACCTGACAGGTACTACAGAGTACCCGACTCTCTCAAATTCCTTTTCAAGAATCCTACTGCGGATCCATAAACCATTTTCCAAGAACCAAAAGGCATTAAGGCTACTACTGCCAAAAATCCTTCCACTTCTGACAGGGATTCTAGAGCTTTAGACAGATGGGGTAAGAAGGTATATACTTCTGCCACTTCGGTCATTAGGGCTTTAAATTGCCAGTTTCATATGTTAAAGTATCAGCAGCATATTATAGGCTTAATTAAACAGAAAATTATGTTGATTCCTGACTGTGCTGAGCGCAAAGATTTACAAAAGTTAATGCATTCTGCTGACCAAGTAGGTAAACATACTTTGCAATGTGGTTTGATGCTTTAGAAGCATCTTGCAGGGCTGCTGTCACTGGGTCTGTATTTAGAAGGCATGCTTGGCTTAAGGAACAAAACATGCCAGATCATGTTAAAGCTAAATTACGGGATGCACCTTTACACAGAGTGCCTTTTTGGCAACAAAGCAGAAGTCCTCAAAAGGATGGAGGAAAAAGCTAAATCTATGCAAACTGTTAAAGATTTCTTACAAGTACAGCCACCTAGATTCAGTAGGCATTGGCCTTCAAAGAACTGGTCCTTTCCAGTCCCTTCCAGGCCTTCTCAGTCCAAACCCAGGAGCAGCAGACCACCAAGACTTCAGTTTCAGGCTATGCACAGATCTAAGCAGTGGAGGACCCCCACTTCCAAAGCAGGGAGTAGTAATCCTCCCCCCTATGGAAAAATGGCACAATGACTTATACTTACCCCTACCAAGCCTTGCTCAGCTACTTGCTCCCTTAGAAGGAAAGCTCACCCTGCATGCAAAAAACTGGGAACTCATTACCAAAGACAAATGGGTTTTAAACATAGTTTCCCTAAGATACGGATTCCACTTTCACTCACTTCCAACCCCAAGTGGATGGCCAGACCTTCCCCCAAACCAGTGGGCGGAGGCCCAAAAACAAGTGCTCTCTCTCTCTCCTCAGTTTCAGGGCTATTCATTCTGTTCCAGCAGAACAAAGGGGGCAAGGTTTTTATTCAAGACTGTTCCTGGTTCCTAGAAAAGAAAACTCCTGGCGTCCTATCCTGGACCTTTCTATTCCCAACACCTTTTTGGTGGTTCCAAAATTCAAAATGCTAACTCTTCAGCAGCTTCTTCCTATGCTAGCCAGGGATGCCTGGCTGGCAACTCTAGATTTAAAAGAAGCTTACCTGCACATCCCAGTAAGCGAATCCTGCAGAAAATTCCTTTACTTCAGGGCAGGCTCCATGCACTATCAGTTCTCTGCTCTGTCCTTTGGCTTATCTACTGCGCCCAGGGTATTTACAAAGTGCATAGCTCCTGCCATTACATTTTATAGGCAGATAAATATTCAGATTTACCCATATTTGGATGATTGCATGATTCAGGCAGAGTCAGGACTTGCTTTTACAGCACCTGGCATTTGTAAAGAGACTTCTAACTTCACTGGGGTACACCATCAATGAAAAGAAATCACACCTATTACCCTGCCAACAGATTGTATTCCTGGGAGTAAGCTTGAACACAACTTCCCAGATGGCATTCCTCACTCCAGAGAAACAAGTTAATTTGACAACCTACTTCATACTACTAGCCACAAAAACCCAGCTATCTGAAAGGAAAACCCTGCAAGCCCTGGGGTTCATGGCCTCTTGCATTCTATTAATTCCATATGCAAGACTGCATATGAGGAAACTTCAATGGTACCTAAAAAGTCTGTGGTGTCAACATTCTCAGGACCTGGAAACAAAGATTCCTATTATCCCTTGTCTAAGGAAAGAGTTCCCTTGGTGGGCAGAGGCCTGCTACCACAACAAGGGACTCCCTTTCACTCTACCCTCTGCCACCCAAACCCTAACAACAGACTATGCATGGTGGGGCTCACATGGCAGGGCAGTGCATTCAGGGCAAATGGAACCCAAAAGAAATGTTAGCTATACAGAATGCTCTGACAGCCTTCAGAGACCTTATTCTTCCAGGACATCTATTGATAAAGACAGACAAAAACCACAGCTATTTAGTTATTTATTTTATTTTATTTTATTTGCAGTTGGTTTACCAGGATAGTCCACTGGGCCAAAAGAACCCGTTTTAAATGGAGTCCTGGGGAGAAAAGCTCCAAAAACAATTAGCAAGGTTACAATAAGGTATTTAGTTTCAATTATACAATTCCTATGGACTTGGAAATACAGTAGACTAGTGTACAAACATATACAAATATTACAATCTTGTATCGCTGAAAACAATTTACAGTATAGAAATTGAGAGGCTTTTACAACTTAGGGTGGGTTACACTGGAGATATCTTTCATACATTCAGTTATGTGGTACATAAACAAGTGGGGGAGGGACCCATTCCTACCCACTCTGCAGACTAGCTATGGCTCTGTGGAACACAGTCTTGAACTACCAAGTGAACCTACAAGCTCAATTCCTGCAAGGGAAACTAAATTCAGTGGCAGACAACTTAAGTAGAAATCTCATGAACCCACACGAATGGAACTGGAACCCAAAATATTCAAGCTCTTGAGGAACAAATGGAGTAATCCAGAGGTAGACCTGTTTGCCTCCCCTCAGAACTATCAATTGAACAAATTTTGCACCAGAACTCCCCACAGTCAAGCTTGGAAAGTGGATGCCCTGTCCTTTACCTGGGAAAGCCTTTCAGTTTATCCCTTTCCCCCTCTGCCTCTCCTCTCAAAGATTCCACTAAAGATCAAACAGGACAAGCCAAGGACAATGCTGATTGCACCAGACTGGCCATGCCAGCACTGCTACCCCCTTTTCTGCAGTCTGACAGTCCTACAACCTTGGCACCTGCCTCAGACCCCTTCCCTGCTGTCCCAGCAGGCGGGCCAGATTCTGCACCCTCAGCTTCAAACCCTGAACCTTGTAGCCTGGCTAATTTTCTGACCTCACCTCCAGCAACCCTCAGTAAGCAGGTGCTGGATGTCATTCTTGAGGCAAGGAGGCCTAGTACTAGAAAATCTTATTCAGAAAAGTGGAAAAGATACTGTTCCTGGAGCCAGGCTCAGGGGATGGGTACAACGGTGCCCGGTTTACCTCATATTATAGATTATTTAACAGAAATGCTCCACAAGGGCCTATCTTTCTCTTCAATTAAGATTCATGCATCTGCCATATCAGCACGTTATAATACTGACCCACCCCTCTTCTCTCATCCCTTGCTAAAACAGTTCCTTAGAGGGGCCAAAATGCAAGACCCCCCCAGAAGGGCTACCACTCCGGCCTGGGACCTTATCTTTGTATTGGAAAAACTCACTGTTCCCCCCCTTTGAACCAGCTGCTCCAGCAGAGTTGAAATTCCTTTCTTGGAAAATAGATTTACTTCTAGCCATCACTTCAGCAAGAAGAGTGTCTGAACTGTAGGCCCTCATGGCAGTGGAACCCTTCAATGTTAAGTTGTCTATCTTGCCTTCATTCTTGCTGGTTGGGTTCGGAGCCGATCCTCGGCTCCAACTCGGCCATCTTCAAAAGCTCGAGAGCTGCTTACTGGCTCGAGGCCCCCCCTATATCCCATGATGCCTGGCGCTAGATACCCAGATCTCGTTTGCCGCTTCTGCTGCGTTGTTGTTCTACTGGCTCAAGTCGTATAAGCATCATTATTATTATTGTATTTTTCCTGTTAAAAACGGTATTGGTTAGTGTAGAATTAGTCGTTAGTTAGACTTTAGTATTGTAGCTAGTTTTCTTCCTAGATAAGCGTTACTCTTCCTTAAGAAACTCGTTTAAGTTAGAGTTTCCCCTCCTCCCCTTCTCTCCCTTTTTCACAGAAAGGTTCTTTCCGTTTAAGTTAGAGGTTAACCTTTCTTTCTATCTCCCTTTATATAAAAAAAAAAAAAAAAAAAAAAAAAAAAAAAATTCTTCTAATTATCACTGTTAGTGCTTAGTGATAATTTTCGATAGTTTTTCTTGTAGTGGTACTTGTAGTGGGTTGTGGTAACTGTAGAGTGTTAACTTTACTGTTGGTTACCTTAACCATCTGTGTGGAAACTTGTCCTTGGTTTTCTCTGTAGATGTCCAAGGATCCAAAACTGTCCGGATTCAAGAAGTGTTACTTATGCTGTCAGAAGATGTCTCTGACAGATGGTCACACTTCTTGTGTTTATTGTCTGAGCGCTGTGCACCTGCAGGCCTCTTGCTCGATCTGTCATGCCTTCAGTCCAAGAGTCCTGCAGGAGAGCAAAAATAAATTGATTCTTAGGGGTATGCTTAAACCCCAAGATTCACCGGTGAAGGCTCAGCCGGTGAAATCTTCCAGGCCACCTAAACTGTCGGCTCCCAGTTCGGAGCCATCGTTGGGTGAAGCCACACAATCCATTTCGGCTCCGGCTGGAACCGATGTCCCTCCCTCCCAGCCGGCTCCGACTCGCTCTTCCGAGCCGGCTGAGAGTCGAAAGAGATCCAGGTCTCCTTCTTTGGAGTCGATACGTTCGGCTCTGAAGAAGCCTCTGCTCCAATCGAAGCGTAGTCATCTATCATCCCACTCTTCTTGGTCCTCTAGACTTTCGGACCATGACTTGGAAAGAGTGGTCAGTAGGCTCTTAAAATCGCAGGCCCTAGCCAAAATGTTGTCCAGCCCTCCTCACCAGGATTCAGCTCCATCCACAGCTGTAGATATTCCTCCTCTGACCCTTCCTAAGAGCTTGGAGCTGGAGTTCGTTGGGGTTCGAGTCGTGGAACCATCAGCGCTGATACCCTCCCTTTCGGTTCCATCATCGGCTCCGATCCCTTCCATGGTACCTTCCCTGGAGGGATCTGGGTGCCAAGAGTCCCTCGTCGGCTTCGAGTGGCATCGGATCCTTGTCCGACCCCGCTCTCCCTCTCGGTGCTTCGGCGCAGGTGAGCTCGACTCCCACATCTGCCTCAGAGCCATCTCCCTCGGTGCGGGGAGGGCTTCTGGTTTCTTCGGAGCCTGAGCCTTCTCTGCGTCCGGGCAGGAACGCCTTTGAGGTGATGAGGAGTGTACTGGCCCCTGAGTCAGTCCCATGATCAACCCCATCGGCTCCTCCCCCTAGGGTGCCTGCGTCAGCCTCTGCCCCTTTTCCAGACCCCAAGCGTGAGGATCCAGCACTCCAGGACACCCCTTTGGGTGTATCCTCCTCTTCCGAGGCCTCCCCTGATCTTTCAGAAGAGCCACCTCGCAAGAGAAAATGCAAGAGGAAGCATGTTGAGTCCCCAGAGTCTATCGGATACTGACTTAGAGGAGTCGGAAGGGTCCCCAAGATCTTCCTCTGAAGATGTCTCCTTCTCAGACATCCTTGAGATGCTTAGGCAGAGGGGAAACTGGACTACCCTAAGCCCTTCCAAGGATGAGTCTGTATTCCTGGATGCGTTTGGATCCTGACCTTCCACCTCCTGGTTGTCTCTGCCTTTCAACCCAGTGATGTGTGTGGTGGCTTGAAAGGCATGGACGGCTCCAGACACAGTGGAACCGACCCCTAGAAGATCTACCAAGTTCATTACTGCCCTACAGGACAAACCGTTCTTGACCAAGGGTGTCCCTGTTGATGCCATGGTGGTAACAGCGGCCACAGAGAAGGAGTTGGCTGAAACTTCTTCATCTGTCCATCCCCCTAACAAGGAGTCCAGGATGATGGACAGATATGGGAAGCGGATGTTCTCTTCAGTGACCTTTTCCATGCGGTCCCTGAATTACCTGTGCCACTTTACCCGTCTTCAGAGGGATCTCCTGAAAGAGCTTGGAGATACCCTCCAAGATACATCAGCTGAGGGGGCCCAGGCTAAGGCAGCCTCCCAGCTGGCGACTCTTAATTCAGTGGTAAACTCCTCCATCCGGCTCATTTTGTATGCAGCCGATGGTGTGAGTAGAGCCGCAGGCACAGGCGTTGCCCTAAGGAGGCACGCTTGGATGCGGCTATGTAACTTTGGGGAACCTTTCAGAGCATCTTTCACCAACACCCCTTTTGATGGTTCCTCTCTCTTCGGATCACAGGTGAAAGATACCCTTACCAGGTGTGAGCAGGAAGGCAAGACTCTCTCTGCTGTAGGAGTCTGTTTTTCCACTCCTTCCAGACCATATCCTAAGGGCAGAAGAGTGGGAAGATGTGGTTCTGGAAATCCCAAGGAGCCTTGCCAGACACACGTGGTGAGTTCCCCTCCAGGGGCAGAGGAGGGAACAATGACAGATGCCGCCCTCATGGCAGAGGGGGTCCGCAAAACCAGGGCAGCAGAGAATCTTTCTCTGACAAGCCCTTCCAGCATCCCTGAAGGGTTGCCCGGCTGCTCACCTTTGGAGGCAGTCAGGGGAAGATTATCGCTGTACCCAAGAGCCAGGCAAGACATAACACAAGACAAATGGGTACCAGTCCGTCATATCCGGAGGCTACAGAATTCCCTTCGTTCGCACCCCCTTAAGGTCAAACAAGTCCCTTCCAGATGTTCCACCCAATCTAAGGGACCAAACAGTGCAAGAAGTCTCAAAACTGCTAAAAAAAGGGCTATCCAGCAAGTCCCAGCAGACCAGCAAGGATCCGAAATTTACACAAGGTTCTTTTTGGTACCAAAAAAGACAGGGGACTGGAGACCCATTTTGGATCTCAGCAGACTAAACAAGTCTGTACAAAGAACGAAGTTCCGGATGGTCACGCTTCAGTCCATTTTACCTTTTCGGGGTCAGGACAATTGGATGAGCTCCATAGATCTTCAGGATGCGTACTACCACATCAAAATGGACAGACACTCCCGAAGATTCCTTCGCTTCCGGCTGGGAGCCAGCCATTGTCAGTTCAGAGCTCTGCCCTTTGGTCTCACCACAGCCCCCAGGGTTTTTGCCAAATGTATGGCAGTAGTTACCGCCCACCTGAGACGGCAAGGATTCCAGGTGTTTCCATATCTTGATGACTGGCTCCTCACTGCTACCACCAGACATCACCTGCTGCGAGCCAGAGACTGCACCATCGACACTTGCTCCAGGCTAGGTATCACAATAAATTTTGAAAAGTCTGCATTGTCACCCTGTCAGTCTATCACATTTATAGGCACAAATTTAAATACCAAACACATGTTAGCGAGCCTCCCACCAGACAGGGTGTTAGTAATTCGCCAGCATGTCAAGGTTTTATTAGCATGCAAAAGGATTCAAGCCAGGTTTGTCCTTCAAACGCTAGGTCTCATAGCAGCAGCGATCGTACTTGTCCCACGAGTTCGTTTTCACATCAGGTTTTTCCAGTGGCTTTTTTTCACCCAATGGTCCTTCCAGCAACTTCCCATGTCTTACATGATTATGATCACTTAGGCATGCAAGAAGCATCTTGCGTGGTGGATGGTCTCCACATCAGTGCTCCACGGCAGACCATTTGTTCTCCCCGCTCCAGTGGCTACAGTGAGCACGGACACCTCCCTGATCGGGTGGGGGGGCATTATCAGGGCAGAACAGTCCAAGGCATCTGGCAACCTCACGAGTATCATCTGCACATAAATGTCTTGGAGATGGGGGCTGTGCTCTTAGCGTTGCAGGCTCTTCAGGACTCTCTTCCTACCGGGACCATTGCAGTTCAAACGGACAATATGTCCATATTGTGGTACATCAACAAGCAGGGCGGAACCAGGTCCTACCCCCTATGTCGAGAAGCACTCAGACTCTGGCAGTGGGCAATCTCTTCCCAGCGGTTTCTGATTGCAACGCACATCCCTGGGAGGTCCAACGTCATAGCAGACAGACTGAGCAGGGCAATTCTCATGCCTCACGAGTGGTCTCTGAACCAGTTAGTTGCGGACCAAATCTTCCACACATGGGGCCAACCTTACTGCGACCTTTTTGCAACTCCCCTCAACAGCAAGTTTAGCAATTTTTTTTCTCTCCTTCCACTTCCCGGACATTCCCCCAGAGGCGCTCTAGTCCACGATTGGCCCCAGGAACTTATTTATGCTTTCCCTCTTTTCCCCCTCATACCGAAGCTAATTCAGAAGGCTACTGTTTTGGGTTGCAAAATGATCCTCATTGCTCCTTAATGGCCTCGACAAATATGGTTTCCGTTCCTGCATCGCTATCTTCTCGAACAGCCTTGGACTCTGGACCTAGTTCCAGACCTCCTGATTCATCAATCGGGCGGGCTGCACCAATCTGTGCACTCTCTCCAGCTCACAGCGTGGTCGCTCCACTTCCAACCTTAGCCAGGCTACCAGATATCTCCCCCTCTGTGCGTGAAATCCTTTTGACTTCACACAAGTCTACGACCATAAAAACTTACCCTAGGAAGTGGAAGCGTTTTTCTTCCTGGGCAGAGGCAAAAAGTATAGACCCCTTTTCAGCCCCTGTACACTCCATTTTGGAATTTCTCACGGAGCTCTTCCATGCTGGCTCCACTTCCACTACAATTAGAGTTCAGTTAGCGGCAATTTCAAATTTTCACATTTGCCTGTCGGAAAACAATATCATGGCCCATAAGCTGTGTAAAGCCTTTCTCAAAGGAACCACTCTGCTCAGGCCCCCAGTGAGAGATCCTCCACCACCCTGGGATCTAAATTTGATTTTAGCTTTGCTAATTTTGCCCCCTTTCGAACCTGCAGCGTATTGTTCACTGAAGGTCTTATCTTGGAAAACCCTTTTTCTGGTAGCTATTACTTCAGCCAGAAGTGTTTCGGAACTACAGGCTCTTTCTACCGGTCCCCCATACCTTGTCTTTCACAATGCCAGGGTTGCTCTTAGGACTAATCCTTCATTCCTTCGTAAGGTCTCTTCAGGGAGTAACTTGAATCAGTCCATAGACCTTCCTGTGTTTTTCCCTAACCACTCCAACAGGGCGGAGTATAAGTTGCATCAGTTAGATGTTCACAGGCAACTACGCTTTTATTTACATAGAACCAAAGACATTAGAAAATCAGATCAACTGTTCCTGTCTTATGCAGTAGGTAAACAGGGTCTTCCGGTCTCCAAGGTGACCTTATCCAGGTGGTTGTCTTCTATCATCACATTCATATACCAACTCAGGAATAAAGAATTACCGGTCAAACCAAAAGGTCACTCCACCAGAGCTTTAGCCACTTCAGTGGCTTTTCAGGCTAGGTTGCCCATGGAATCCATTTGTGCTGCGGCTACATGGGCCAAACCACATACTTTCATTTCGCATTACAGGTTGGATTTGGTTTCCAGGAGCAGAGCTGATTTTGGTTCCACTGTTCGGAAGAGTCTTTTCCAATGAGCCACCCAGGATTTTAGGTGCTAGGGACGCTGTCCCCACCAGCAAGAATGAAGGCGAGATAGACAACTTAACATAAAGAAGTTATGTACCTACCATAACGTTCCATGTTAGTTGTCTTCTTCTCTGCTTCTTTCTTGCGTCCCACCCTCCATCCCCCTATCCTAGTGGACCTAGAAGAGTTCCTCTTGATTTTGCACTGGCTGAGTCTTCTCTGGCTATTCCTTCTGCTTAGTAGTCTCCCCAGTAGGAATTACGCATTCTAGGATAGCATTCATTTATTATGTCTGCAGTTAGACTTACCAAACAAGATCTGGGTATCTAGCACCAGGCATCATGGGATATAGGGGGGGGGGGCCTCGAGCCAGTAAGCAGCTCTCGAGCTTTTGAAGATGGCTGAGTCAGAGCCGAGGATCGGCTCCGAACCCAACCAGCAAGAAAGAAGGTGAGAAGAAAACAGCTAACATGGAACGTCATGGTAGGTACATAACTTATTTTTATCTTTCATGCGGACAGGATTTCCCTCAGGACTAATCCATCCTTCATGCCCAAGGTGGTGTCTAGTATGGCTCTAAACCAGTCCATTCATTTGCGTACCTTTTACCCTAATCCTCAAAATAAAGGGGAAAGGACACTGCTTTCTCTGGACATATACAGACAGCTTAGATTCTGTTTGAACATTACTAAGCCCCTCAGAAAATCTGACAAGCTGCTAGTTAGCTTTGCTGCAGGGGCAGAGGGGAAGGCCATTTCAAAGCAAACCATTTCCAGATGTATAGCACATTGCATCCATTTCTGCTACAAACACCATGACAAACCTACCCCACAGGGGATAAGAACACATTCCACCAGGGCTGCATCTACCTCTACTGCATTTCTCAGAGGAGTCCCTACTTGGGACATCCTGGATGCTGCAACCTGGAGCTCTGTACATACTTTCACCAAACATTACCACCTGCCTATGTTTCTAAATCCAGAGCTGGATTTGCCACAGCAGTTTTACAGGGCCTTATTGCTAGCCCTAATGCTCTTTAACTACCTCCACTCTTCCTTAGCTTTGGGAATCAACCCAAATGTGATGACTGCAACATTGAAACAAGAACAACATAGTACAGTTGTGTACACTTACCATAAATGTAGATGTTCGAGTGTATTTACTGTTGCAGTCCTGGTTACCCTCCCTCCAGCCCCCTGACTTCTCTTGACTTTTACCTTTCCTCCTTGTTTGGCATATATTATATCATGCGTATTTGCTTTTTGCTGGGGGTGTTCCATACCATATAATTGCTTCCTATTGTGGGGACACCTGACATCTGGGGCAAGAAAAACTGAAGTAATGGCGTCGGCTGCATGTTTTATACCCTTGACGACCTGACGTCATGGAAGGAGCAACAGCATTCAATGCACAAATCCGAAGACTCTGATATTCAGGCTGGCTGAGGGCTACCTGCAGGCAAATAACCCAAATGTTGATGACTGCAACAGTGAATACACTCGAATATCTACATTTATGGTAAGTGTACACAACTGTACTTTCTTCTCCCCTTTCCTTAATTTTACTGTTAGAACCCTTCCTTTATCCAGTTGTGCTAGTTTTCTGTCTTCCTGATAGACTTTCCCCCTCCTTTTTGATTTGTTAGATTTTGATAATCCTTTTTCTCTTGGTTAGTAGTAGGTTCCTTTCCAAGGTAGTGAATTTCATTGGCTTAACTTTCTACCCTACTTTGTTTTTTTGGAGTTGTTAATGTGCGTTGTTTGTGTTAGTGGATGGACTTCAGGTTTTTGACTTTGGCCTGTTTTTGGTACTGTTTCTCTGCTGTTGTTTCTGGTATTTGGTTGGCTTCTCTCCATGTTGTAGAAATCCTTAGGTTTCAAGAGGTGCTACTCGTGTAGTCGGAAGATGCCTGTCTCTGACTCGTATGAGGAGTGCCTCTATTGTCTCTGTGCTGACCATCTGGAGGTTGAATGCAGCATTTGTGCCACATTCAACCACAGAGCTCTGGTCAGCTGCCACAATAAGCTCTTGTTAAAAGGCCTAGTTAAAGGAGGCCCCCTGGCCAAAGAAACCTTAACCAAGTCTGACTCTTAAGGACATGAGAAAGGATCCTCCCTCCTCATGCACCGGGGAGGTTCCTGTTAAATAAGCTATGCTGTCGGATCAGATTCCTGCCTTATCGGTTTTGGATCTGAGATCCTTGGTTCCTAAGGCTTCTAGAGAATTGACTCCTGGATCCAAGGCCTTGGATTTGAGGGTCTTGCCCATGACTCCCAGATCCAAGGCTTCCTGTTCGAAGCCTTCTGATTCGAGTAAACCCTCACTTGTCACGGATCTAACCCTGTTGGATCTGAGGGATTCGAGGTCTTCCATCTCAGACCTGCGCATCTTATTGGACCTGATCCGGTCAGATCTGAGGCCCGTATGGGATCCCATTCTCATAGAGGATCTTCCCTCAGTTCCTTCGGGAGGGGATTGGTTGTTTATCCCTTCACGTAGGGCCCGTTCTCCAGATTGCAGGAGAGGATCCTCAGGGTCTCAGCACGGGTCCCCAGCTAGGTCCTCCATCTCCTTTTGATCCACCAGGAGCATCCTACCTGCAGGCATGGACAAGATGATGGCAGTCCTTTCTAAAGTCCAAAACTGAGTTAGGGCTCCTGGCTTCCCCAGTCCACAGGATTGGGGAGTCCTCTCCCCTCCCAGCTTGCCTTCTCATCTGACCTCACATGGATTAGACTGGGGGGGCGGTGCATGGAGGTAATGGGGGTTTTGGAGATTCTTTTTGTCCCTACCTCATCTGGATTCATGGCCAGTTCTGTTTCCATTCCCCTGGGACAGATGGGGCCACTGGTTTGAGTTGTCGCTCCGGAGTCAGTGGGGGATAGTTCGGGTTTCTCGGACTGTTCTCTGTCTCTCGGTGCTTCTGAGCTTGATAGCTCTGGACTGGCAATGTCTGGAAGGTTGGGGGTTGAGGCAGGGTCTGCCCCCTCCTCTGTTGTGATTTTATCAGCAGGGGAGGGGGCCTCATCCAATCCCTCCACCTTTTGGACAGTGAAAAAATCCCTCTCTGCTACTAGAGTTGCCTCTCCAACTCAGCGCGCCCCCCATCCAGCCCCAGATTTTGAGTGGACCACCTAATCCTGCTCCCTGTTGGCCCATCTGATCTAGCCTTCAGGGGGGACCTTCCCCCATAAGTGCCCCTTCCTTTTCCAGATCTTCCTCTGGGCCTCCCGCGAGGCAGCACCACGGAAAAGGACATGTGCGAGGAGACATCTGGACACCCCTATAGAGTTTCTCACTGAGGACACAGATCTTGATGAGGGGGATGGGTCCCCACGATCGTCGCCTGATGATGTTTCCTTTGGAGACATCCTGGAGATTCTTAAGGCCAAGGATGGTTGGTCAGCCCAGCCCCCATCCTCTGAGGAATCCATATTCATAGTGGCTTTCGGTACAGGCCTGTCTACCTCTTGCGTGTGTCCCCCTGCTGACCCTTTCATCAATCTCATCCCCAGCAGGGCCTGGAAGGAACCCAATATGGTGCAGCCAGTACCCAAAATAGTGGACAAATTTTAAAGCCCACCTTCAGACAAAACTTTCTGGTCCAAGACAGTTCCTGTTGATGCTATTGTGGTGGCTGGTGCCACCAAGAAAGAGTTGGTGGAGCAGAGGTCATCTCTCCATCCTCCCAACCACGAGTCGAGAGCATTGGACAGATTTGGAAAGCAGGTGTTCGCATTGGGTTCTTTCAGCCTATGAGCCTTGAATTGCCTTACCCATTTTACCCGTCTTTAGAGGGACTTGATAAAGGAATGTTCAACTTCTCTTTCAGAGACCATGTCTGTCTCTCCCATGCAGGCTACTCTTGCATCCATAGCTAATTCGTCCATGAGATTAATAACTAATGCAGCAGAGGGTTCTTCACAGGTGGCAGGTACAGGCATTGCCATCAGGCATCATGCCTGGCTACATTTAAGTGGATTTGTGGAGGCCTTCAAAGCATTGCTCAGCAATGCCCCTTTTGATGGTTCCATCCTTTTTTGGACCCAGTATGAAAGAAACCTTAACCTGTAGTGAGCAAGAAGGCAAGACCTTGTCTGCTTTAGGGATCAAATTTTCTATCCCCCCAAAGGTCCTTTTCTAAGACCCAAAAGGGAAGTAGGAAAATGTGGTTCTGGAAGTCACAGTCTTCTTTTCAGGAAGCTCAAGAGGATTCCTCTTCCAGGGGACAGGGGAGAGGATTCAATGGTGGACACCGCTCTTGAGGCAGAGAAGGCTCACACAACAAGGGTTCCAGAGATCCATTCTCTGAGAAACCTTTCCAAAGTCCCTGAGGCACTGCCTGGCTGTCCCTCCCTGGAGGCATTCGGGGGTCACTTGACCTTACACACTTTAGCCTGGGGAAATATCACAAACGGTGAATGAATGCTAAAAATAATAACCAGGGGCTACTACATTCCCTTTTCACCCCCCAAGAAAAAGATCTCTCCCAGATGTGCCACACAGTCAGAGAAAGCTAGAATGCCTAGAGGTCATCAACCTCCTCCTAAAAAGAGCTGTCCAAAAGGTCCCCACAGGACAGAGAGGATCTGGAACTTATTCCTGCTTCTTTGTGGTACCCAAGAAAATGGGGGGACCTGCATCCCATTCTGGACCTCAGTCTTTTGAACCAATCAGTCAAGAAGTCAATATTTCGGATGGTCACTGTATGCAGTCCATCATTTCCCTTCTGCACAAGAACATCTGGATGTGCTCTTTGGATCTCCAGGATGTGTACTATCATATCAAAATAGACAGGCATTCCAGGGGATTCCTCTGCTTTTGCTTGAGACCTGATCACTTCCAATTCAGAGCCCTGCCCTTTGGCCTCACCACAGTCCCCTCAGTGTTCATCAAATGCATGGCTGTGGTAGCAGCTCATCTCAGGCTGCAGGGATTCTGGATGTTTCCGTACCTTGACAGTTGGCTCCTTACAGTCCCCACAAAGCATTAACTGGTGGAAGGCACACGCTTCCTCCTTGACCTCTTCAATCAGCTGGGGATTGCGGTGACTCTAACCAAGTCTTCGTTGATTTTGTCTCGGCAACTAGAATTTATAGGCACACACTTGGACACCACCTTGGACATTGCAACCCTTCCTCTCAGATGTTACTCCTGATTTGATCCCACATTCAGGCTCTTCTGGGGCAAACTCGTACTCCAGTCTCTCTCATTCTCAGGTCTTTGAGTTCCATGGCAACCGCCATTTATCTGGTATCACCGGCCAGATACTATATGAAAGTTCTGCAGTGCACCCTGGCAGTCCAGTGGTTCCCCCCTCTTTCTTCCTCTGTCAGTTCCCATTCATTTCACCAATTTGTTAGAAACACATCAGAAACACCTTTCCTGATGGATGGACTCCCCAGATATCCTAATGGGCAGACCGTTCTCTTCACCTGTTCCAATGGCCACAAAGACCATGGACACTTCCCTCCTATGGTGGGGGGGCTCTTCGAGGGAAGGACGGTCCAAGGGACGTGGTCCCACTCAGACTGAGCTGCATATCAGCATTTTGGAAATGAGAACAGTCCTCTATCATTTGCAAGCCTTTCAGGATTGCCTCCCTATGGAAAAGATAGTTGTTCACAGAGACAAACATGGCTGTTTTGTGTTACATAAGCAAGGGGGCACATATTATTATCTGCTTTGTCATGAAGCCATGAGAGTTTGGGAATGGGTGATGTCCTTAGGGCACTTTCTGTTGCAATGCATATTCCCGGAGCTTCCAACGTGTTGGCAGACAAATTGAGCAGTGCTATTCTGACCCCTCTCGAGTGGTCCTTGAATCCTTCAGTGGCGGAGAGGATCTTCTGTCAGTGGGGTCAACCAAGCTGCGATCTGTTTGCTACCCCTTTCAATCACAAATGCAGCAGTTACTTTGCCCTGATCTGTCCAGAGGGGGAGTCCCCAGGAATGCACTGTCACGATTGCCCTCCGGGTCTCCTTTATGCCTTTCCACCTTTACCCCTCTTTCCCAGAGTGCTTCAGAAAGTAAGATGCCTCAGGATGCAGTTGATCCTCATTGTCCCCTTCTGGCCTCAGCAGGTGTGGTTTCCCTTCATACAGCCTCATCTGAAGCACCTTCCCTGGGTGCTAGATCTGGTTCTGGATCCGATATCTCATCTTTTGCTCCATCCACTCCCATATCTGTAGACCCTTCGTCTGATAGCATGGTTTGTTCATTTCCCGTTATTATTGCCAAGTCCAGGCTAGTTTCCCCATGAGAGATATCCTTGCTTCTCAGAAGTCTTCCACAAAGAGAGTCTACAGGAGTAAGTGGAAGAGATTCTCTGTCTGGGCTAGAGGTCGGAACCTTGATCCTTTTTCGGCCCCATTTTTGACATTCTCCATTTCTTGGCTTTCCTTTTTAAGGAGGGCGCTAGTGTTTCTATGATCAAAGTCCAGTTAGCAATTTCTAATTATCATCTCCGTCATGATCCTACCTTTTCTTCCTGACTATGCAAAGCCTTCTTGAAAGGTGGGTTTTTGTTGCGTCCCCCAGTAAAGGACCCCTCTCCACCATGGGATCTTAGTCTAATGCTGCAGTCTCTAACCAAACCCCCATTTGAACCCACTGCTTCCTGAGATATTAAGTTTCTCTCCTAGAAAATTGCACTTTTAGTGGCTATAACTTCAGCCAAGAGAGTATTAGAATTACAGGCCCTTACTAACAAGCCTCCTTACTTACTATTTCATAAAGATAGAGTGGCCTTGAAACCTTCATTTATGCCTAAAGTGGCCACTGAGGCGAATCTTAATCAGTCAATACAGTTTCCAGTGTTCTTTCCTAATTATTCTAATGGAGAATACATTTTACACACATTAGATGTTCATCGTCAGCTTCATTTGTATTTGCACAGAACTAAGTCCTTTCGACTATCAGACCAGTTGTTTGTGGCCTTCTCAACTAACAGGAAGGTTGAAGCCGTGTCATAGTTTATTATCTCCAATTGGATTTCTGAGTGCATTTCCTTCTTTCACTCTTAATGTGGTTCTCCTTTGCCTGGAACAGTTAGTGCAGATTCCACCAGGTCGATGGCCACTTCAGCTGCTTTTGTAGCCCGTCAGTCTCTGGATGACATTTGTGCAGCAGCAACTTGGTCCTCTCCTCATACATTCATCTCTCATTACAAACTTGACTTGGTATCTAGAGGATGGGCTTCCTTTGGCTCCACTGTTCTTTGGCATGTCCTTCCTTGAGGCCACCCAAGAATTTGGAGTAGCTGAGGACTCTGACCTATACATCATGAATGGTGACTAGGATAACATCACATCAGATTAATAGTTATGTACTCACCATAACTTGATATCAGTATTATCAGTAGTCACCATTCATCACGGCCCCACCCTCCAGCCCCCTTCCTGAGAGAACAGTAGGATTTGAAGGATTCTTGTTGGTGGCAGGTTTCTTCTGTTTGTCTGTCTTCTTTCTCCAGGGAAAACTCGATCTGAGGGGTTAGAGGGCAGCAGAGCATTATGGGAGGGGAGGAGCTTGAGCTAAGCTGCTGTCTAAAGTGTGCCAGCATGGAAACTATGTCGGATCCAAGACCCATACATGATGAATGGTGACTACAGATAACACAGATAGCAAGTTATGGCGAGTACATAACTATTATTTAAACTGTGCAACTGTATTTTACTGCATTTTTTTATTTTGTCTACTAATTGAATTCCTCTTATAATTGTAATTACTGTTCATCTGCTTGTTCATTTTACTTGTTTGCTGCACTTGAAAAACACTAGCATAGACTAGGTTCAGGTTTTTGATGAATCTAGTACTGTTTGTCACCTTTGGAGCTTGTAAAACAGTGAAAGGCATCCCTGTGCCCTCATGGCAGGAAGGTACAGTTTGGACTGATATAGCTAGTTAACTGTTGCAGGGCTCTGTTCAGGGCATTTTCATTGGATAATTTGAACTTTGGCTGTTTTCTGTTTTTCTGCTTTAAGAAGCCAGTGTTTGAACCTGTTTGTGCTTGTTTGTTCAAAGCTACAGCAAGTTAAGCCTTCTGCCCTTGCTCCACTGTTTCCCATATACGTGCTGAGAGACTACAAACAATAAGGGCTTATTTTCAGCTGTTTTCTGCACTTTCTTATTAACTGAAGTAATATTTGCTACATGTTTGTTAAAACAGTGCAACTGTATTTTACTGCATTTTTAGATTGTCTGCTTATTGAATTACTATTACAACTGTAATTACAGTTTATCTGCTTGTTTATTTTACCTGTTTGCTGCACTTGAAAAATGCTTAGCATAGACTAGGTTAAGGTTTTTGCTGAATCTAGTATTGTTTGACCTTTAGAGCTTGTAAAACAGTTAATCATTTGTCTGGAGAGGCCTTCCTGTGCCCTATTGACAGGAAGGTACAGTTTGGACTGATCTAGCTAGAGTTACTGTTGCAGGTCTCTGTTTAGGGCATTTTGATGGGATAATTTGAACTTTGGCTGTTTCCTGTTTTTTTGCTTTAAAAAGCCTGTGTTTAAACCAGTTTGTGCTTGTTTGCACTTGTTTGCACATCATGCACTACTGCACAGAGAGATTGCCGGTTACAGCTGCCTGCTCTCTAGCCTCGCAGATATTACCTAAACCAGAACTCTTCGTGCCTAAACCTACTAATACCATCCCCTGCTGTATTCCCTCTTCAGTTGTTATAGCCAGACCAAGATTATTCCTAGGACCATGAACAGTCAGTTTCCCTCCTTTTCTCCTACCATCCTGGTTGACATGGGTGTACTTGAGGCAGTGTAGCAAATGCCTCGTGCACTGAAAATTCCCAGCTGATGGCCACACTCTGTGCATTGAGTGTCTAGGGGTTGCCCACCTTGATTCCTCCTGCTCGATCTGTGTGGGGGTTCAGTCCCCGTGGATTGATCAACAGGAGGAATAAACTTATTCTGCAAGGCCTTCTCCCCCCACCTATCTGGAGCCGAGGGGATAGATTCAGCTCTGAGTGTTTTGGAGCAGAGTCTTCCCGTCGGAGTCTCGGTGCATGGAGGTTTGGCTCCGGCTCCCCCATTGAGCCAGAGTATTATGGGCCCGTTTGCAGCCCCAACTCAGGTGGCTCGTTCTCCATCTGCCTTTAACCTGGCGGAGAGGGTTCTCTCAATCCTGTCGAGACCCTTGTTGCTCTCATCTTCAGAATCCATCCTGGCTCCCTCTGTTTCTGGTCTGGATTCTGCCATTCTGCTACCTCAGGGACAGCCTGCTGTCTTTTCACCAGGGAGCTCCCACATGGAGCAGCTAGATGTTTGAGTCCTTCCCAGAGACCCCCCCACCCGAGGAGGTTCCTTGAAAATGTAGATGTAAAAGGAGGTGCACAGACTCCTTACCAGAGTCTCTCACTGAAGACACCAACTTGCAGGAAGGGGAGGGTTCCCCCCCAATCACCCCTATTGGAGAGTTATGGAGATCCTGCGACAGCATGGGGGGTAGTCTGTCCAAAAACCCAATGCTGATGAGTCTGTGTTCCTGGAGGCATTTGGCACAGGACCTCTACTTCCTGGGTGTCCTCTCTGGTGGTTCTTGTGACATCTCAGGTTTGGAAGGAGACCGACAGAGTTCAGCCTATTACCAAGTGCCTCAATACGGTCCTCATCTCCCCCACAGACAAGCCACATTGGTCAAAGGGACTCCCTGATGATGCAATGGTGGTTGCATTGGCCAGCAAGAAGGACCTCACACAGGAGAGCTCCACGATCCACCTGCCGGACTGAGAGTATAGGATGTTGGACTATTTTGGGAAGCAAGCCTATGCTTCAGCCACGTTCACTCTGCTAGCGCTGAAGTATATGGCACATTTTATTAGGCTTCAGTGAAACCTGGTGAAGCAGGTCGCTAAGTCTACGCCAGGGTCCATGTCGGTGGAAGATAAGAAGGTTTTCTCCTTTTGAATGGCCACCCTCACCTCCATTGCCAGTACCTCTATGAGGCTTTTCTCTCATGCTACAGAGGGTGCCACTAGAGCTGCCAGGGGAGGTATTGCCATCAAGCGTCATGCCTGGCTCCGGCTTTGTACCTTCTTCGAGCCCTTCGAGGCGTCTTTTACAAGTGCCCTGTACGATGGTTCCACACTCTTTGGAAAGATGGTACGTGACACACTGGTCCAGAGTGAGAAGGAATGGAAGACTCTGTCTGCAGTCGGAATCAGCTTCTAAACCTGTCAGTGATCCTTCTCCAGGAATTAGCGAGGGGCGAAGAAGATGTGGTTCCAGAAATATCAGGTTTATTCTCAGGATGCTCACGACTCACCTTCCCCGAAAGGCAAAGGGAATTCAACAAGCTGTGCCCTTGCAGTAGTGGGGGCCTGAAGAATGAAGAGTCTCTGGATTCATTCTCAGACAGGACTGTGCAGCAGCCCTGAAGGGTTGCCTGGTTGTTCATCTCTGGAGAAAGTCAGCGGTCGATTATCTGTACACCCATCAGCCTGGGAGTCGATAACAGATGATCAGTGTGTGTTGCGAACCATATCCAGAGGATATTCAGTCCCCTTCTTTCAAAGGCCAAGTCTGGCTAAGTTCCTCCCAGACTTTCCACTCGTGCAAATGGAGGCATAAGCGCAGCAAATTTCCAAGCTGCTAGAAAAACGAGTCATCCAGCCCATTACCCCATACCAGTCTGGATTAGGCATCTTTTCCAGGTTCTTTTTGGTGCCAAAGAAAATGGGGGACTTGAGGCCAGTTCTGGATTTCTCTACCCTGAACCTTAGTTGCCAAGTCAAAACTCCAGATTGTCACACTGCAATCTATCCTGTCCATTCAGCAAGACAATGACTGGATGTGCTCACTAGACCTTCAAGATGTGTACTATCACATCAAAATAGACAGGTGCTCTGGGAAGTTTCTCCACTTCAGAATGGGGGCCAATCATTACCAATTCAGAGCGCTACCCTTTGGTCTGACTACAGCCACCAGGGTGTTAACCAAAGTGATGGCAGTGGTAGCAGCTCATCTGTGGCTGCAGGGATTCCAGGTCTTCCCTTATCTGGACAATTGGCTCCTCACCACCCCCTCCAGGCATCGACTGTGCCAAGCCCAGGACTTTCTCATCCGAACCGCCCACCAGCTGGGCATCACCATCAATCTCAACAAATCTCTCTTACAACCGGTTCAAGTTCTGAAGGTCTGGATTTCATTGAAGCCTAGTTGGACACGATTCAGACTGACACCTTCTTGACACCTGACAGACTTCACTCCATCAAACAGCATATCTTGCACATTCTTCAAGTTCCGTCTCCTCCTGCAGAGTTGGTTTTAAAGGTGTTGGTGTCCATGGTGGCCACAATCACCCCCATCCCCACAGCTTGGTTACATATGAGGGTGCTCCAATGGACTCTGGCAGTCCAGTGGTCCTTTCTGGATCTGCTACTGTCACATCCTATTTATCTATCCCGGCATGCAAAGATTCTCTTCTTTGGTGGATTCAGTCCCCAGATCTTCTTCGTGGTCACCCATTTATTCTCCCCACCCTTCTGACCATGGTGACCACGGACGCCTCCCTGCTCAGGTGGGGAGGCATTGCTTGGGATGGACAGTTGAAGGCATGTTGTCTTCCCTGGAGACCCAGTTGCGTATCAGTGTCCTGGAGATGAGGGCGGTGCTATTGGCGTTGCAAGCTCTTCATGCCCATCTTCTCCTAGGGACGATTGCCATCCAGACAGACAACATGTCGGTAGTCTGGTATATGAACAAACAGGAGGGGGACCAGGTCTTATCGCCTTTGCCGCGAAGCCATGAGATTGTGGGAGTGGGTGATCTCCACTGGCCATTTTCTGGTGGCAATGCACATTCCGGGGAGGTCCAACATTCTAGCAGAGATGCTAAGTAGGTCTATCCCGATGCCTTATCAGTGGTCTCTGAATCCTTCTGTAGTGAAGCAGATCATCCTAAAGTGGGGTCAGCCTTGCTGCGATCTCTTTGCCTCTCCTTCCAATGCAAAGTGCAGTGAATTTTTGCTCTGAACCCCCAGGGGAGCCCCCAGAGATGCTCTGGTTCATGCTTGGCCCTCCAGTCTTTATGCTTATCCTCTTCTTCCCTGATTTCAAAATTCATCCAGAAAGCACAATGGCTGGGGAGCTCAGTCATCCTCATTGCCCACTTCTAGCCTCACCAAGTATGTATGGTTCCCTTCTCTGTGGTCTCGTGTATTGTGTCCTCTTTGGACTTTGGATCCAGTTCCAGATCTGATTTCACATTCCTCAGAGATCCCACATCCAGATCTGACCAGTCTGAAGCTCACCGTTTGGCTGCTCTAGTTCTCATGATAGTTAACCGGAGAAGATAATTTTTTTATTTATTTATTTTATTTTACATTTGTTAACCGGGAGTGTCTGACTGAGCCGAAAAGGCCCTTTTTCAGCAGAGGCCCGGGGAGAAAAGCTCCACAAAGAAAAATTACAGACCCATTTAGTTATTTAGATATGATCAGTATACGCACAAGTTACAGGAGACATGTTTTTACAGTGGTATGCGGCACATAAACAGTTTCAGTGGAGAGAACAAACAAAAAAGTATTAATTTTAAAAATAAAGGTAATTAATAGATTTGTGGTGTACAGCTGAAATTTGGAACATAGGTAGAATACATATATAGTACACAGGCACAGTAATACTTTGTAGATTTGCCAGTGTTTGTGAGTAAGATTGAAAACTATTATCAAGTGCTCTAGATTTTGTATGTATGTGTTATCCGCTTTCACTAGCCTGGGGAGCAGTCATGGCATTGCCAACTTTCCTTGAGATGTTGCCTGATGAGGTCTTTAAAGGAGGCTTTGGATAATGTATTTTGAATGCTTGTAGGGACAGAGTTCCATTTTTTAGCCACTGAACTACTATATAGTGCATCTCCAAAGCTATTGTAGCTGTTAGTGACTTCTAGTAGTAGTTTGCTTGATGATCTAAGAGGCCTTTTGGCTGAGTGATGTACTAGGTTTTTGAGGGCAGGACACTTACTGGGGAGGTAATAGATAGAATGACAGAGGCAGAGCTGATTGTAGGTTAGGAGGTTGGGCAGGTCAATCCAGTGGAGCTGTCTCAAAGCAGTACAGTGATGAGTTCTATATGAGCAATTTGCAGCAAAGTGGGCAATTCTGTTATAGCAGGCTTCCATTTTGCTTAGTTCAGTTTTGTTGAGATTAGTCAGAATGGGAGATGCATAGAGAAGGGTGGATAGAAGTTGGGAGCGAGCAATGGCTGATCATGTGTTGTTGGTAAGAAATGGTTTGATACGGTAGAGCGACCCCAGTTTGGCATGTACTTTTTTAATAGTTAAGTTGAGATGACTATCAAATTTTAGGTGGGAGTCTATGGTTATTCCCAATAGCTTAGCCTGTGCCACTGGAGCAATTGGAGTAGCATTAGTGGAGTAGATAGTGAATTGACTGTTAGTGTTTTTTTTAGAACTGGTTATAATCATAAGCTGAGTTTTCTTTGGATTGAGGATAAGTTGGGCTTTGGTAAGGTAGTTTTCAACGTCAGAGAATGCTAGTTGAGTTGTTTGCAGGAGGGTGGGAATGTTTTGTGCAGCACAGATTAAGGTAGTGTCATCTGCATACTGAATTATATATGCATGCTGTGTGGAAGTATGGAGGTCATTTGTGAAGACTGTGAATAGTAGTGGTCGTAAGATAGAACCCTGTGGGACTCCTATAGTTATAGGCAGCTGAGGAGAGAGAGAATTTTCCCATTTCACAGCTTGGTACCTGTCAGTTAAGTAGCTTTGGAACCAGGTAAGAGTGGAATTTGATAGATGATATTGGTTTAGTTTGTTTAGCAGGATTTGGTGTGAGACTGTGTCAAATGCTTTGGACATATCCAGAAAAAGAGTTGACACTTGTAGACCTTCATTTTTGAGACAGTTTACTGTGTCTGTGAAGTAGAGGAGGGCTGTAGTGGTACTATGGGCAGGTCTGAAACCATGCTGAGTAGGTGACAGGATGTTGCTGTCTAGGAGATAGTTTAGCATCTGGGTATGGATGCATTTTTCTAGGATTTTGGCCAGGGGGGGGGGAGAGTAAAGCAATGGGTCTGTAGTTATTAAATTCAGTGGAGGTCCCGCCTGTATGTATGGGTGTAAAATAGGATCTTTTCCAGAGTTTGGGCACATAGTTTTCGACAGTTGATCTGTTTATGAGAGTGGAGACTGGAATAACAATAGCATCTGCTGAGAGTTTCAAGAAATAGCTGGGGAGTAGGTCGGCTGCTGTTGGTGAGGTTTTTAGTTTGGAGAGCATGCTTTTGATTGAAGTGGTGGAAACTGTTTTGAGGGTAAAGCTTGTATTAGTGTTATTTGTGTTGGGGGGGGGGATAGTGAGGAAGGAACCGTCCTGTGATACTAAGGAAAGAATTGAGTTCACAAAGTGGGAGTTGAATTGTGTTTCGATGGGAACCTTAGTGTCAGGGGTGGTTGGTTTGGGGGGGGGGTAGCTTTTTGGGTGGATTTTAGTAGTTGGTTTACATTTTTCCAAAATTTGCGGGTTGTGTTGGTATTTAATTTGTAATGTTGTGTAGTATGATTTTTTGTCCAGCCTAATGCATTTTTTTGCACGGTTGCACAGTTCTTGGTACTTAGTTAGGCTTTGTGTTTCTTTGTTTTTTTTGATAGTAAAGCCAGGCAGTGTCTCTGGACTTGAAGATTCGTTTGGTTTCTTTACTGAGCCAGGGGATTGTAGAGGTTCTAACCTTGATAATTGGGGGTCTTAAGATTTTGGTAGCAGCTCATAGATCTTCCACAAGGAAGGTTTATTCCAGTAAATGGAAGCGTTTCTCAATTTGAGCAGCTCAACGTGATTTGGATCCTTTCAGTGCTCCGGTTCCTGTTATCTTGGAGTTTCTGGCAAGCATTTTTCAGCAGGGTTCCAGTTTCTCTACAATTAAAGTTCAGTTAGCTATTTCTAATTTTCACATAGGGGATAGTTCAGCTTCTCTAGTCTCTTCTAAGCTTTGAAAAGCTTTTCTAAAGGGTACTTTTCTTCTTAGGCCACCAATCAAGGACCATATGCCTCCTTGGGATCTTATGTTGGTCCTTCAAGCTTTGGTTTCTTCCCCTTTTGAACCTGCTGCTTCAGTGGATCTACAGTTCCTGTCTTGGAAGACCACCTTTTTGATTGCTATTACTTCAGCTAAAAGGGTGTCGGAGCTTCAGACTTTGATTAAGCCCCCTTGCATGATTTTCCATAAAGACAGAGTTTCTGTATGCAGTAATCCTTCCTTTTTGCCTAAAGTGGTCTCAGAATCAAACATCAATGAGGTTATCAACCTCCCCGTCTTCTTTCTGAACTTTCAGAATAAGGGAGAGTATAAATTGCACCTGTTGGATGTTCATAGACAATTACATTTTTACTTATATAGATCAAAGGCCTTCCACAAGTGTGATCAACTTCCTGTTTCCTATTTTAAGCCCTTCTTGGAGAAACCTGTATCTAAGGTCACCATTGCTTGTTGGATTTCTCAGTATATACTCTTGGTGTATTTAGTAAAGGGAATGCCTCTGCTAGGTCATGTTTGCATTCTACTATATCTATGGCTACTTCATCTGCCATTTGGTCCAGAGTTTCCTTGGATGATATTTGCTGTGCAGCTACATGGGCATCTTCACATACTTTCATCTCCCATTACAAGTTGGATCCTCTGTCCAGAAGCAGGGCATCCTGTGGCTCCGCCGTGTTATGGAATATCTTTCCATGAGGGCCTCCCAGGTATTTGGTAGCTGGGGGACTGTGTCCCACAGGTTGAAGAGCGAATGAAGACAACTTCAAAATAAGAAGTTATGTACTCAGCATAATGTTCCATATGAGTTGTTGCTTTTCATTTATCTTCAACTGTCCCTCCCTCCTTCCCCCTGCCTCAGATAGGCTGTGTAGTGGTCTGTCTGGATAAGACATGACCCTTTCCTTGGCATAAACTGTTATTCCTGTTGATACTACCTGAGTTTTTGGGGCCAGGGGCTAAGACATTATGTCAGGTTGGGTTGCTATGGGGAACAGCAAACTCGATCTGAAGAGAGGAAGGAGATGAGCATTATGGGTAGGGAGGAACTTGGATTAGATGCTGGAGAAGTAGAGCAACAACTCAGATGGAACGTTATGGTTGAAGAATTAACTATCAAGGTGCTGCTTACTTGATGGATCTGAAGTCTTCTTAAGACGCTAAGGTCTTGCTGGCTGGATTCTGCTGAAATCAAAGTCTAGTTATAATTGCATTCACAGTCTGTTGTCCACAGAAACTTGCAGAATGTACACTGATGCAGCATCAAGCTCTGTCATAAAAGCAGTAACCAATAAATAACTTTTTATAACAATCACAGGAACCACTGTTACAGCTTCAAGTACTGTGCTACTTTACTTCTCAAACAGCATGGATGATGTGAGAGATACAGTATTACCTCGGAAAAAAATGGGTGTTCCTACACAAATATATCTAACAATGTTATCTGCTATAGAGCTGGAGCCCTCCTTGTGTCGTGTCTTTATAGTGGTTTTACCTCCTGTTTTTCTCCTTGGTATTCTATTTTGGTCTTTGTATGAAAATGTTCCTGGTGTTTGCAGGAAAAAAAAGTTTTCATCCTGTAAAGAAATAATACTGGTATTGTCTTTTAAGGAAACATCTTGTGCAATTGCTGACTCGATGAAAGCATATCTACTCAAACTTCCTTGCTTAACAGTGTCATATAATAGAAGCATGTTGTTTTCCTGTTGTCCGTTCTTTAAAGATGCTGCATACATCTTGTTTTTTACATTGTTGCTCTTACTGACAATGTGAAATGCATACATGCTAAGTCTGTAAGAGGTCAGCTTTCTTGCTGACAGTGTGAAATGCATACATTCTTGCTGATTCTTTAGGAAACATGTTTATTAAGCAAATTCATTATTTTTCAAGCCACAGTCATTTAGTATGGATGCTAATCACATATTGCGAAACTCTATTTCTACATTTAAGCAAGCTTTATTTTATACCTTATTTATGTTGCATATTTGTAGCAGAATTACTTTCAACCTCAATACCTTGTTGAGCATTCTCTAACTATTCCCTCTTTTGTTTTATTTTAAGCCAGGGATACAAATTCAGCATTGTTTGATAATACTTTCTCATTATGGCAATTAACATTTACTGCCCCATACCAAGGGAAAATACCTGCTCCAGAGATTGTCATCTCCTAAATCCATATCTTTTAATTTAATGTAATCAAGATTTTGATGATAGATAGTGATGTATCTAAGGTGTCTACTGGATTTTCTGGACTTTGTTTTACTTCGCCAACATGTAACATTGGTTTTACACTCGTTTTTATCATTTTGTGAGTAATGAAACACTGCTGTGTCACTTAATATTAACTGACTCTTAATTGGTATTAAAATAGGAAAACCATGAAAAAATACTCTACGTACTGGTATGTGGTTGTGAAAGTTTATCATGTCAGTTGTTTGAATACAATTACTATTACCCACTGGAACAGTTCCATTTTGTTGAAAACATGTGATGTTAAGTTGTCCAATCTCTCCTTCATTCTTGCTGGATGGGTTCGGAGCCGATCCTCGGCTCTGACTCGGACAGTTACTATAGCTCGAGAGCTCTTTACTGCCTCAAGGCTACCCTTATCCCAGAATGCCCAGTGCCAGCCACCCAGATCTCGTTTGCCGCTTCAGCTGCAAGGGTGCGTGAATACTGGCTCAGGCTTAGTATAATTTTTTTCTCTTCTTAAAATTCAGTAATTTACTTGAAAAGTAGTTTTTTTCGCTGTTTTATAGTAGTTTGTAAGTTTAGTCCTAAACCCCTTATCTCGTCCTTTGCTATATTTTTGTGCTGTGTTTGCCGTCGCTCCTTAGTCACTAGGCCTTCTGTTTGTTTACCTGAACTCATTTAAGTTAGAGAGTCCTCCCCTTAAGGACAGCCATTAAGTTAGAGGCTCACCTTTTAAGGTTTTTATCAGTATAATTTTTATTACTGTAGTGCGTCTGTTTGTGTGGTACTTCCTTCTTTTTTTCTTAGTACGTCCAAGGAAGTTAAAACCTCAGGATTCAAAAAGTGTGACTCATGCTGTCAGAAGGTTATCTTTTCTAAACAGTTATGCTGTTTCCCCTCATATCCCATGTAATTGGACAAATAGTATTTGTCCCGTCTCTATAGTGACAGTTTTCATTCTGAAAAGTGCCATCCATTTTGCAAAGACTGCCTGACTAATACCATCTGTAATTTTATTCATTTCAAAATTGTCTATCAGAGCTTTTACTGCTTGATGTGGTGTTTGTACTATAATGCTGGAAAATACAGTTAGGTACTCAGTTTGTTTAATACCCCAGTAAATGACGATTAATTGCTGTATACATGGGTTGTAGCCCAGTTCTACTGGAGTCGTCTTCCTACTACAAAAAGTGATTGGATGCAATGTTTTTTCCATTTTATTGTTGTTACCATGTGGCCATTCCTGTAGTAGTACCACAGACAATGTATTTTTCTCTGCAGCTATTTGTAGTACAAATGGTAACTTTGGGTGTGGGTGCTATTAATTCTGTAGCTTGTGCTAATTTTACTTTTATTTGTGAAAATGCTTCCTTTCATGGGGTCCCCACTATAAAAAGGTGGAGTTCTTTTGTTTCTGTAACATTTTGTATAGGGGAGCATCCACGGCTGCATAGTCCACTATAAATTCTGTGTTGTAATTCATGATTCCCATGAATTTATGTAGGTCTGCTATAGTCAGTGGTTTTTCCATTTGTAAAATGCCTTGCACATGCATAGGGCAAGGAGGCCTTCCTGTCGGTTTTATAATAGTATCTAGAAACTTGACTTCTTGTGACATAAACTGAATTTATTTTCACTTTTAACCTTAAACACTGCCTGCTGTAGAGTATTTAAAACTCTTTTAAGAAGCCGTACATGCTCCTCTACTGTTTCTGACTGAATCAAAATGTCATCAGTGTAATGTAACACTGAATCATCCTTTTCCAAATGTTGTAGAATGAATCCTACTGTCTGATGAAAAATAACTGGAATATTTTGAAATCCATGTGGTAACCTTGTCATGACATATTGCTGGTTTTTAAATGTAAAGGCAAATTTTGGCCAATCCTTTTTTCTGAGCGGTACTGCAAAATCTATTACTGTAAACCACTTACTTTTTGCCTTAATATGTGCAGCCAACTCTGGGACTCCAGGAATCAAATATGCTCTAGGAGTAGTATATTGATTAACCTTCTGTAAATTAATAACAAGATGATAACTACCATCTTTTTTCTTGACTTGCCAGATTGGTGAATTTGTAGGACTGTTGCCTTTTTGTATAATCCCTTCCTTTTCCCATTCTGCACTGCATTTTTCCATATGTTCTGCCTCCCTAGGAATAGGATATTGTTTTTGAAAAGGTGGTATATAGTCTTGATCATTTCCTACCCCCACTGGGCTTTCTAGTTTCCCACAATCACTGGGACCCTTGGACCACAGATTTGGGAATTGCTGTTGTAAATGCTTCCACACATCCTCACGGTCTGTATTCACATATCCTATAGGTTTGTCAGGCTTTTCAGGTATAGAGATTGCATAGCAACCTGTACTTTGCTCTCCCTCTCCTTTTTGCTCGTCTCCTATCCACAGGATTCCATTAGGTAGATCAGTTACTATGCCCAAAGGCCCTAAAATGTCCATGCCAATAATGGTAGTTGCGCAAGATGGATGCATTAAAAATGCACCCTTCCATGACTGTCCTCTTGGCTAAACTTTATGTCCACATTTTGGCTACTCACTGCATGGCATCCTGTGCCATTAAATGCTGAAATGCAAACATTTTTTATAGGATTCACAGGTAACTGTCTGTTTGTGACAGATACTACTGCTCCTGTGTCTAATAAGACATTCTTCCATAGTGACCCCTCTACCCAGATATCAATCAGTGGTCGTCTATCTTGACCCTTTTTAAAAGTAGTCAGGAAAGATTCCAGAGTGGGGGGGCACATCCTTATTGTAAGGAGATGCACTCATCCTCCCCTTTATTGTCAAATGGAATATGACATACCTCCCGTTTTTGCTTGTCATCTTTGTCTGTGTCTGAGTGATTTACATATTTAGGCTTTTCAATCTCTTTTCTTAACTGTTACCTAGCTATTCCCTCTGCCTGTTCTATCAAATGTTTTGGATTTACAGACGAAACTGCTTGAAAATCTGCAGGACATACTTTTACCTTTTCCTGTATACTGATGGCCCTTATAGCTATTTTACCAATATTGTAAGGTTTTTGTATATAATCCTGCTTTTCTGACTTTTCTTATAAATTTTTTGGCTCTGTTTTTGGAAACACCCCCTGTTCTTCCTTCTTTTTATGCCAGGCTTTGTAATGATCATAATTTTGCTTAGCATGTCCTATTTTGTTTTACAAAAAGAAGCATGTTAGTGCCTTTTGTTCATTACCTGTGCCTGATCCTGGTGCTATAGACATAGATGCAGGAGCTGGTGGTGCAGATGCAGCTCTTTCTGCTGGAGGTTGGTCACACCACAGTTGCCTTCCCCTGTTTTTTACGTCACAAATTACATCAAATGGCTCACTATCATCTTCAAATGCAAAGATATGGTGTGAGTATAATGTCCTATCATTGGCCATAGTCCGTCACCTCATTAATTTTTGTACCAAATCAGTGAGGGTATCAGAATATTCTTCACAGATACATTTAATATCCCCTGGAACCCCTTTGACTTGCTCTAAAAAGCAATGTATTAGCTGTTTTTGTATTTCTCTTTTTCCCATGTCTCTGATTTTTGATATATGATTTGAAAGGCAAGCCTAAAATGTTCACTTTGTTCCATTAATTTATCTGTAATAGGAATTTTGAAGTTATCTAATAACTTAGCTGTGAGCGGCTGCCCTTGTGTAAATGCCATTAGAACGCCTGTCATTCATCCTACTTTAGTGTTTAACTGATAAGCATCTTACTTTAACTGAATGAAAGTTTTAAAACATTTTGGTATGAAAATCCAGAAACATCTAAGTAATGCATCTCTCCATATACCAGATCCTGCTGTATATGCCACCCATTCTTCAAATGCAAGCATGTTATAAAATGTGCCTTTTTCATCATTCCACTGTGGTAAACTCTGTAATAACTTAGACTGTGTATATAAATCTGTAGTGGTTCCCTGTCCCTGTTTTATAATTTGGATGTGTTTTGTATTTTTTTAACTCTTCCTTAAGCTGGGATATCAAGACAGAATTTTGTAGATTAGTCTCTCTTAATTCATCTAATTCTTCTTCCTTTCTTCTTCCTTTAAACGCTGTGTAAGGTCTGTCATTTCTGCATGTAATTGTTTAAGGAATGTATGATACCTGATATTAGATTTCTCTGTTGACTACAGGGCTCCTATGCACTTTTGACAGAGGTCTTGGATGTCATTCCTGAACTTTTTAAACTCACCTTGTTTGTCTTTTAAGAATTTATTAAATTCTTCTGTCAATTTATCATAAACCTTGTTTCTGTCCTCAACTATATGTGTAGTCGTGGCATCATTCCATGTTTGTACATAATTTTTAAAGGGTGTCACAAGATCTACAGAGGATTCTGTCAATAATGGATGTGACTGTTGTAATTTGGAAATTAATGTACTAACAGGACATAACTGCTTTACATCTGGATATAATGAAAACACTTTATCCTTGGTTAATTCTTTATCATGAAAAGGTCTGTTTTCACAGTCTATTTTTTAGCAATATCATGCAATACTTTTTTATGGCATGGCACAGACAATGCAGTTTCTATTGAATCACACAATAAACATTTACTATGATATACTTCATTTATTTGTTGCAAATACCAATCAAATGTTACAGTTCGCTTACATATAATGCCTGTATGTCAACTTGCCCTAATAAGGTTTTACATTTATTAATGTGCTGTGCATACCAGTATTGCAATTTACTCCATATTTTATCTGGTTGTTCTGCTACATTAAGAGTAAAGCTTGGCTTACACTTGCTTGAATTCTGTCTAATAGCATCCATACTAAAAATGTGACAAAGAAAAAGGTCTTACCAGTTAGCAAGAAAACAGGTGATCAGGCTGTTGCAGATGGTTGGAAATTTTTCAGAGTCACTCGAGAAGCTGGTGAAATACAGCAGGTAACGAACTGCTGTGAAAAGTAGATGTCCACCTTTTCTTGGAGAATTTATATCACTGCGACTTTCCTGGACTGCAGGCTTAATCTGGATTCAGACATCTGAGAATCTTTACCACTGCAAGCTGCATAAACTGGAGTACTTCTGTTTAGGATTTACACATATATGTACAAATGTTAGTTACTGCAATTTGACTGAAGTGACCCTCTGCAGCCCTTACCACTCCCTCTGTTTTCGAATGCAGGCTAGCTCGCCATTGAAGAATTAACTATCAAGATGCTGCTTACTGTGATGGATCTGAAGTCTTCTTAAGACACTAAGGTCTTGCTGGCTGGATTCTGCTGCAATCAGTCTAGTTATAATTGCATTCACAGTCTGTTGCCCACAGAAACTTGCAGAATATACACTGATGCAGCATCAAACTCTATCATAAAAGCAGTAACCTATAAGTAACTTTTTATAACAAATCACATGAACCACTGTTACAACTTCAGGTACTGTGCCACTTTACTTCTCAAACAGCATGGATGATGTGAGAGATACAATATTACCTCGGAACAAATGGGTGTTCCTACACAAATATCTCTAACAATGTTATCTGCTATAGTCTCTTTATAGTGGTTTTGCATCCCTGCTTTTCTGTTTGGTATTCTATTTTGGTCTTTGTATGAAAACATCTGTTTGTTGGTGTTTGCAGAAAAATATGTTTTCATCCTGTAGAGAAATAATACTGGTATTGTCTTTTAAGGAAACATCTTTTGCAAATGCTGACTCGAAAGCATATCCATTCAAACTTCCTTGCTTAACAGTGTCATATAGAAACATGCTGTTTTCCTGTTGTCCATTCTTTAAAGAAGCTACATACATCCTGTTTTTTACATTTTTGCTCTTACTGACAGTGTGAAATGCATACATCCTGTTTTTTTTTACATTTTTGCTCTTAATGACCATGTGAAATACATACATGCGAAGTCTGTAAGAGGTCAGTTTTTTTGCTGACAGTGTGAAATGCATACATTCTTGCTGATTCTGTAGGAAACATGTCCATTAAGCAAATTCCTTATTTTTCAAGCCACAGTCATTTAGTATGGATGCTGATCACATATTGCTAAACTCTATTTCTTCATTTAAGCAAGCTTTATTTTATACCTTATTTATGTTGCATATTGGTAGCAAAATTACTTTCAACCTTAATACCTTGTTGAGCATACTTTAACAATGGTGAGTACATAACTTCTTTTTTCTCACCTTACTCTATGAGGAGAGTTTCAGCCTTAAGTGATCCATTATCCAGAGATCGAACATTTGCTGGTAGCATGGATGGAAGTGCAGGTCTGTGAGAGGTTACCTTTAAGTCTTGTAGTTATAAATCCCTTGAGCCATGTTTCTTTGTCCTGTCACATCATCTTCTTTTAACACACATCCTCTTGTGTGGTGGGGGACATGTTTTCTCCACCAAAGCACTTATGGCCATGTTGTAATATGATTCCCAGTTTGTTGTGTTCCTGGAGTGTGTTAGGTCTTATAGGCCTCACAACAGCAGCTCTTTAAACCCACAGCTCAGCACAGTAAGAGATTGAATTTCCAGGGGTATATCCGCAGTATAAGTTAGCATAACTTAAATAATTGTTCCTGATTCTGCCTTCTGTGTTGATTCTGATTTAAGATAAGACAAATAATGCATATTGTGGAGCTGAAGCAACCGCAGCCACACAGGGCGCCACCTTTTTTTTTTTCTTGACAAGCAGTGCACCTCTTTGGCCGTCTTCAAGCACAATCTGGATGACTGGATGAGTCATCGTAAATTCACCCTAGGGGTTCCACCTGTGTCTCTTTTGGACAGGGCCAATAGGAGCTAATCATGGAAACAAGGCAGATCTTGGCTAGGCTTGTAAAGGGCCTATGGCCATTAGCCTAGTAACTTCCTATGATCCTATATTGCATTTTGTGTCCCTACAACATTACATTTTTGTCCATTCCTTTTCCCTCACCTGTCTGTCTGTTTTCTGAGACGGGGAGTACTCTGCCTTGTTTAGAAATCCATGAACAAGGTAGGCCTGCTGCCTCAGGGGTAGAACATATAGCTGTAGTTTTAGTGATCCATGTGTGAGTTGTGAGCTGTGAAACTGGAAGTCTGGTTGGGGGGTAGGCTTGAGTGGCAGAAGGCCAGCTTGCCTTCATAGAGAGGATATTTTTTTGCACAGTGTTGCTCTGTATTGGAGAGCTAAAAGCAGTATTAGTGCCACACATACATGTGTGCACACAGAGGGGGGAGAATGGATGTCAGCATGTCATGGAAAAAGTATCCATAGGTGCATGCCTATCAAATTGCACACCACTCCTCTCGAGGAAGTCTAGGCCAAATAAAAAAAATCCCTGCATTTAGGAGCCAATGGCAAAGAGTCAGAATGTCTCAATCTTCTCTTTCGTACCCCATGAAAAATAGTTGAATGCTGAACCAGCAGTGATCCGAGGTTGGTAGACCTTGTCTGGGAGGGGTAAACCAGTCAGTTTAGAGGGGCAATTGGGGAAAAGGAGATGCATAGACTATATGCATATGGTCATCCTCACCAAGGGAGCCAAAAAAAAAATCAGAAGAAACTGCCAGTACATTTTTGTGATTTCTTTTTTTTGTTCTTTGTCACCTCATAAATGGTCTTGCACGAACCATTTGAGTTTCAGCTACAGATAGTTGCCTGTGCCATACTTCCATTCTTTGCTTATAGCAAGCTGTCACACTAAGTACTCATGCCCATCTGCATCAGTTTTCTCTCATAACTGCAGAAACCCATCCCTGTAACAAATTCATACTTTGCAACATATCACACCGAAGGGGATTGTGTCTGTCAATCAACGTCAGTTTCAACAAGTGGCAAATGATCGAGGAAATTTGGGTGAAACAAGACAGTGGAGTTGTTTTTTTTTTTGCTTCAGTGTTGGGCAACCTTTGAAGTAGGTATATTTAAGTTTAAGGAGTTTGGGATGCAGGGGGGCTTGACCTCCTGAAAAGAAATATACCCCTGAGGTTCGATTAAATTTGCTTTGGAAGTTTTTTCACTTGATTGGACCTCTGTGATAGAAATGTCAATCGATCAACATAATTCCACATAGAAGTAATGGCTAACATGCTATATTTTCACCAGCTTCATATTCTTCTCTCTCACTAAATCTGCTCATTCCTACAGTTGCACCATTATTCTAATCACAGGCATCCTTTACCCACACTAACAAGTCCATCTCAGCAACACCTACTCCACACACAAACAGCCAGTCAAAAGTTTGCTCCATTGCTCTCCAATCATCTCATGTACCTCTTTACCTTCAACTGCATTTCTTGCCTATACTCCTACTTTTCTCTGCCTGAGTTCTCTTTCACAGTCCCACTAAGTCCCTTTTTGTATACTCATTCTAAACACATTCTATCTGAGCAACAATATATAATATCTGCATATTTTTCTCAGTGTACTTTTACTTTCCCTTCCCCATTAATCACATCAAATTACTTTTCTACTTTCTTCTGCTATCAAACTCACTATCAAATGTCCAACTTGAAGCTTTTACCAGTCTCCACTTAACACCGACCCTGTACACTTCAACCACTCGGCTAACCCAGCATAACCCCTAATTTTTTTTGTTCCAAATTGCACCCATCTGCCATAATTGTCCAACACGTTATAACCTCACAACACCTGGCCTACACCTGTCAGAATGTTTCCCTGGCAACTTCTTATTCTACCACTCCTTCTGTTTCTCAGACACCTAGCATCATTTCCTCAACAACTTCACTGTCAAGTATCATATTCTCTAATGCAAAATCAAACGCAGTGTAATTTCCATATCACACATGGCCTAATTAGCTTATCCAAAAATCACAATTTCAAACCAAACCATACCTTACAGAACCCCAGTTTCTATAGACTTGCCATTAAACAAATAATTAAAAACGTAAACAGCTGTTCCCTACCTTAGCATCCCTCAGTTACTGTACCTCCGTGGAGATATTCAAATGCATTCCTGTCCATCCTTCACAAAATACTTGCCAAACTACCACCACAGATAATATCCTGTTCATCAAGCCAAGCCTGTAAATCTAGTAACCTTTCTAGCATTAACCTCAGATACATTAGAAACAACTCCCAGAGGTCCACAAGTGGATTGCCCTCCACTCCCCTGACATCATGGGCATAACTGAAACCCAGCCTGAAACAAGATATAACAGATTAGGAGATCCTGTCACCAGGGTATAACATGCTTCAATTAGATATAATAAACAAAAAACAATCAGTCGGTGTGCCAGTAATATACAATAGCAAACTCCAGATAGCGCACTCTACTTATAGGCCCCCAACTACTAAAACTTGTATCCTCATTTAAACTTAGCAATGATGCAAAACATCTTATAGTTATCTATGTATCCCTGGTAACAACATAAGGTACTAGAGGAAATCCATTCAAGGACATCAGCAGATGTTAAACAAAAGACTGTGATACTAGGATACTTCAGAAGAGACTGGCAAACTTAGTAATGACTCCAGCAATAATATAATCAATGTATATGGCTTCACTCAACTCAGCTCCACTGTTACTAGATAAATCAGTACTAAAATATCTCCCATTGCATCAGTACTCAGATTCTCCAAACAATATTCTCATGTCTGGCTCCCTGCCTGACTTCTTAAGCAATCACCTCCCTAATTTTACAGTTAGATAGGTAAATTCTCCTACCACTGTAATCTAGTATGTAAACTCACATATTTCCATAAAGTGGCTTTCCTGGTCAAACAAACTAACAACCTGAAATCATTCAAGCTAAGCAACACCTAAAGGTCTCAGCTTTGTTCATGTACCACACCTGGCTAATCCCCCTTAACTATCTTTCCACTCCATCCTGCTTTAAAATTACTACTTGACCAGTAATCTTTTTTCTCATCCTACATGATTATGTATGCTTGGCCACATGCAGTGTACCGTACTTTCCCTAATTTTACATTTTTATGAAGTTCTCCTAATCACTGTCTTACTATTGCAAAATACTTTGGGTATAAACTTTGGACTGATGTCAATTTTCATTCTGTCTTCAACTGTGTGGTTCAGATCCAATCCTGTGATCTGATTTGGACATTACTAAAGCTCGTGGTAACCAAAAAGCTCTCAAGCTCCTCCCTTATGGATAATGCACCAACCCCTAACGTACCCCATATCTCGTTTTCTGGTTTTCGCGAAAAAATGTGGCCAGCCTGAGCTCTTGTGCTTGTATTAAGATAAATGATTTTTTCCTTGTTAACATATAAATATATTTTTCTGTGTATTTCTCTTTTACCATTATTGCTAACTTTTCTACATAATCTCCTTCATACACGTTAGTGTATTTCTTAGTACCTTTGCTGCTGTTTTTCCTTTTTCTCTTTACTGAGTTTTTTAAAAAAAAAAAAAATCCTTTCTCTATTTCTTACTATTTTCCCTTTTGCGAGTTATGTCTGATAAAGAACCCGCCAACATCAAAAAGTGTCAAAAGTGTGGGCATGAATTAACTCTTTCTGATGCCTACATTTTATGTGTTTATTGTTTAGGGCTTCAACACTTACAGGAGGATTATTCTATCCGTAAAAACTTCAACCCAAGGGCCATAGCAGATAGAAAACTCTGATATTAAAAGGATTGCTTCCATCTAGCAGATAGAAAAAAACAAGCTGATATTAAAAAGATTGCTCACAACTTCATTCGGAGAGGTTTGTTGCTGGGGCCGAATCCCCCAAGACTAAGACTAAAGAGACCTTGACTTAAGTCTCCAAGACCTTCCACTTCTTCGACTCCTTCCCTGCAGCCACCAAAGAAGAAATCTAGTTTGGATGTGAAATACACACAGGTTTAATCCCCTTTGGATCAGATGAGGAAATCTTCAGAGCCAACTTCTTCACATCTGAAGACACTGCCGAGAACAAGCTATTCTCCAAGCTTGGATCCAGTGCCTTCTAGGTTCCCCTGTCCTTTTCTAGAGAGATATTGTTCCAGGTCACCATCCCGTGGCTCAATTTGTTCTTCCGGAAGTCTAACTGAGGAAGATGTGGACAGAACGATGATGAAATTCGTCTCTGCACAGGTACAGATGGGTGTTCTCCCGGCTCCTACCCCCTTGGGTCAAGGAATCTGTCCATCTGTTACACCATCATTGTCTGCTCCTTCTCTGATTCCAGTGGTTTGAGTCCCTGGATCCTAACCTTCCAGACTCATCTGGCTTGACTCCGAAGATACTTTTATCTTCAGATCCAAAGACCACTCTGAGTGCACTGACTTTGACTTCTTCAGATCCGGGTGACTCTCTGGGCCGAAGCTACCTTTTGGGCCCACGGTGTTGGAGTCGACTCCAAGGTTTTCAGAGTGTCTCTACCCCTTGGAACTTTGATAGCTCAGCTCCAAATTCCACCTCTGGGAGGTTGCTCTTGGAGAGGAGGGAAGCAGTGGTCCAGAGGCCCGCCTTCATGGAGCTGATGTCTTCATTCTCTCCAGGGAGATCTGCCTTCGAGTTAGTGAAGAGAGTGTTTTCTGTTCAGGCATGGTGGATGTATCTAACCCCCTTGGATCTGCCATCATGTTCTCAGATGTGTCTGCGCTTAGAGCTATATCACAGGTACAGCCAGTTCAAGACATCCAACATGGTCTTACAATCTCTTCCGATACTTCACAGGAACATCCCTCAGAAGGGGAAGTGCAAGAGGAGGCACTTGGACTCTCTGCAAGAGTCAGTCACTTGAGGATACTGATTTTGATTAAGAATGGTCCCCACCATCACCTCCGGAAGACGTGTCATTTGGAGACTTTCTCGAGATTCTTAAACAGAGAGATAGTTGGTCCTCCAGTAACCCTTCACTGAAGGAATCAGTATTTCTGGAAGCCTTCAGAGCTGGCCTTCCGAATATCTCATTGATTTGGTCTCTAGGCGGGTGTGGAAGGAACCTGATTCAGGAACCTGATTCAGCTGAGCCAATCCGTAAGAGGCCATATCAAATTCTGGCTTCATCTGTTTGAAAGAATTCTGGAGTAAGGGGGTGCATGTGGATGCCATGATCGTGGCAGTGGCCACCAAAAAGGAACTTGCTGAACAAAGTTCATCTGTTCATCCTCATAACAGGAAGTCCAGGATGATGGACAAATTTGGAAAGTATGTTTATGGGTCAGCAACCTTTGCTCTTGGGTTTCTGAACTATTTGGAACATTTTACTAGGCTACAAAGGGACTTGATCAAGGAACTTTCAAAATCCCTTTCAGGGACCGTTACTGCTGTGGCTCAGTCTTCTGTGGCCTCTCAGTTGGCTACACTGCAATCCATTTCAAATTCATCCATGAGGCTTATCTTGCATGCAACCGAAGGTGCCTCAAGGGCAGCAGGTTCAGGCATATCCATTAAGAAGCATGCTTGGATGCTTCCTAATGGATATGGGAGGCATGCTTGGATGCACTTATGTGACTCTACATTGCCTTTCAAGTCCTCGTTCATCAGTGCTCCCTTTGATGGCAGTTCATTGTTTGGCCCGAAAGTGAAGGACACGCACTCCAGATGTGAAAAGGAGGGAAAGAACCTGTCTGCAGTGGGAGTACATTTTTTGACTCTTCAAAGATTCTTTTCTAGGAAACAGTGAAGTGGTCAGAAGATGTGGTTCAGAAAGTCCCAGGTTCCTTTCCAGGACATGCATGGTGATAGTTCCTTGAGGGGCAGAGGGGGAACTCTAATGGACACCTCTGCCCCCATGGCAGAGGAGGTCCTCAAAACCAGAGGTCCAGAGTTTCTTTTTCTGATTGGCCCTACCAGCACTCCTGAAAGGAGGCCTGATTGTCCACCTCTGGAGCCAATCAGGGGTCAGCTATGTCTGCACCTGAGTGCCTGGCTAACTATAACAAAAGATACTTGGGTGCAGAGGATTATTTCCAGAAGCTGTATAATTCCCCTTCTCTTCCACCTCCAACTGTATGCAAAATTCCCAGTGTTCCACCCAGTCAGGGGAAAGCAGCAGTACTAGAAATACAAAAGCTTTAAAAAAAACAGTAATCCAAGAGGTCCCACCAGACAAGATAGAATCCAGAACTTACCCAAAATTCTTTAGTGCCAAAGAAAACAGGGTACTGGAGACTAATTTTGGATCTTAGCATTTTGAACAAGTCTGTTCGATGTTCAAAGTTTCAGGTGGTCACTGTGTAGTCCATTCTACTTTTCTTGGGCAAGGATGAATGGATGTGCTCGATAGACCTTCAGGATGGGTACTATCACATAAAATGAATAGACAATCCAGAAGGCATTTATGCTTCTGGCTGGGAGCCAACCGTTATCAGTTTAGAGCACTGCCCTTTGGTCTCACCACAGCTCCTAGGGTGTTCATCAGATGCATGTCAGTAGTAGCAGCTCAACTAAGACTGCAGGGATTTTGCATGTTTCCATATCTAGATGACTGGCTCATTACTGCCCCGACCAGGCATGTACTAACAAGAGCAATAGATCACATTCTTCATTCTTCAGATTTGTTCACATCTAAGGATAACCATAAATTATGAAAAGTCGCAGCTACAACCAACTCAAACCTTAGCATTTATAGGAGCAGTGTTCAACACGATATCAATGACAGCTTCTCTTCCTCTCTCAGGAGTGTAGACTATCAGATTCCAGGTCAGAAAAATAATTTGTGGTACCAACATTTCAGCCCGCTTAATATTTCAAGTCTCAGCGTCATTGTCGGCTGCCATAATTTTAGTTAGTTTGCCAGGATTTTGTATGAGAATTCTCCATTGGATGTTAGCAAGACAATGGTCAGTTCTTTACCAGCTCATGTCAGCTCAGATAAGAAGCATTCAAGCATGCAAGAGATACCTTTGGTGGTGGATTCAGTCAGATCAAGTTCTACAAGGCCGCCTTTCATTCTCCCTCAACCCAAGGCTGTAGTGACCATGAATGCTTCCCTGATTGGGAGCGCACTTCCTGGGGAAAACAATCCAAGGCACTTGGTCCCCCGAAGATGCCAATTTGCATATCAATATCCTAGAAATTAGACCAGTGCTCTTAGCATTGCAGGCCTTCCAAAATGCTCTTCCTCTAGGGACAGTTGCGATTCAAATGGACAGTATGTCAGTAGTTTGGTACATCAACAAACAAGGAGGAACCAGATATTACTCCCCTGTGTTGAGAAGCTCTCAGTGTGTGGCAATGGGCAATCTCATCCAACTGCTTTCTCATAACACACATTCCGGGGAAGTCCACCATGATAGCAGACAAATTGAGCAGGTCTGTTGTTCTACTTCATGAGTGGTCTCAACATGAAAGTGACAGAAATGCTTTCACGCCAGCCTTGCTGCGATCTTTTTGCTCCTCTCCTAAACAACAAATGCAGCAGCTATTTTGCCCTAATCCCCCCTTCATGATTGCCCCCCCCCCCCCCGGTGTGCTTTATGCTTGCCTTCCATATATATATATATATATATATATATATATATATATATATATATATAATATTCCAAAATTCCTGCAGAAAGATGCCAGGTTGAAGAGCAAGGTCATCCTCATTGCACTTTACTGGTTGCGACAGATTTGGTTCTCCTTCCTATGACCTCATGTGCTTTACCAAGCTTGGATTCTGGATCCGACTCCAGACTTCCTATTTCACCCAACAGGTGTGATTCATCCGGATATCTCAAACCTCATGCTGACAGTGTGGTTTCTCCAATTCCATTGATAGACAGACAATTCGCCACTGGACTATCCTAACAAACTCACCACTGTCAAGCCATCTAGGAATTGAAATGGCTTGAATTTTCCCATTTCCTTCATTATATTCAACTAACACTGGCCCATAAACTAATATATAACACAGATAAGTGCTCATCTCTTCATTCTGTTCTACAGTGGTACACCCCCACAAGAAATGTTCGATCCACTAATAGCTTGAATTTTCCATTTCCTTTATTATACTCAACTAACACTAGCCCATAAACTAATATATAACACAGATAAGTGCCCTTCTCTCCATTCTGTTCTCCAATGCCACACGCCCACCAGAAACCTTCGATCCACTAATAAACAACTCCTAAAAGTTTCCAAACCTAATAAACAGGCCGGACAAAGCCTGTACTCACACTCCATATCGAAACTATGGAAAACACCTTACCCTCCTCTGTCACACAACTGGAATCCTTAAAAACTTTAACTCACTTTAAAAAACTATCTCCTTAACGAACCTATATGTTCATGCTTACAAAACCACAGACCTCCGTAAGCTTTGTCTAAGATATTGAAGTTATATCTCCCATCATAACAATATTATCTCTATCCCTGTGAATATGGTCTTTCTATAATTCTTTCATAATCTCATTATCTAGTCATAAGGAGTCACTGTATTGACATGCACCATAATTTTGTCTAACAAAAAGGTACAAAAATGAACCCTATGTAAATATCTCTGTACTGTGTTGCTAATATGTAGAAAAATCATAAATGCTTTAAAGTTGTATTAAAACTCTACACTTGATGTATTGCACTGTTTGACAACTTGTATGAAATCTTTGGATGCTGTTGTATATATAATATTGTCTTATTTCCTGATTTGTAATTGGAGCTTTTCTCCCCGGGCTTCCACTGAAAATTAGTTTTTGACCCAATGGACTTTCCTGGTCAACAAATGTCAATAAATAAATAACCTATGCTCTCTTCCCCCATCTATCATATTCTTTTATCTTCCCATAAACCTTCTACAAGAAAACTTTACACAAGTAAAAGGAAAAGGTTCAGTTGCTGGGCACAACAAAAACACGTTGACCCCTTCTCGGCTCCTGTACATAGTATACTTGAATTTTTGGCATCACGTTTTAATGATGGATTAAACAATTAAAGATCAGATAGCAGCAATCTCTAATTTTCATGCTGGATTTGAGAATTCTTGTGTGGCCTCTTCTAAACTCTGTAAAACATTTTACGAGGCACACTCCTGCTAAGACCCCAGTACAAGGATCCTACTCCTCCGTAGGATTTGAACTTGGTACTGCAGGCCTTAATTCGTTCTCCCTTTGAACTAGCAGATAAATGCAATCTTAAATAGTTTTCCAGGCCAGGAACTTTTCTAGTTGTCGTTACATCTGCTAGAAGAATTTTAGAATTTCAAGCATCGTCCTCTAAACCTCCCTGCCTGATCTTTCATAAGGATAGAGCCACATTACGTACCAATGCTTCTTTCCTTCCTAAGGTGGTATCAGAATCCAGTAACAACCATTCCATTAATTTGCCAGTTTTCTTTCCTAAATTTGCAAACAAAGGTGAATATATGTTACATCTGTTAGATGTTCATAGACAATTACGTTTTTACTTACATAGAACAAAAGAAAATAATAAAACAGATCAATTATCTGTGTCCTTTGCAGATGTTAAATTGGGAAAAACAGTTGCAAAGGTAACCTTATCCAGATGACTGATGGATTGTATATCA